>NW_017308180.1:60171-153871 GCF_000935625.1 Nanorana parkeri | reverse complement strand
GAGGCTTGGCTGTCTGACTGAAACCTTGAATGAAGCCATCTGGTATAGGATGAGCTGCTGCAAGGAGGCACTTATCGGATTCTTTTATTTGTGTGTTTTTTTTTAATTTCAGTTGCAGCAACAGGGTCAAAAGATAGAGGGCAACATGATGAGAGCCAAAATCTCCAACTTGGCTTAATGTACACTGCTTAATATTTACCGGAATAAAAAAAGGTATAATTTTTTTTAGTACTTCGCATAATACATCTTTTTTTTAAATGTATGAAACCAGAATACAGTTCATTCAAGGTTGGATGACTGTATATGCAAAGGAGAATTTTATGCTACAATCATTATTTAAAAGTAGTAAATGGCTGCAGTGAGGAGCGGTAGGACTTTTATAAGATCTTTATTTGCCACCTAAAAACAGGAACTGCCAAAAAACAATTGGGACTAGCTACTGTAAGGTTTGTTATAGTTACATGGTAAAGATGTTAGAGGGACCTGAATTTCCAAAAATTGAAATTCCAGCTGCTTGGCAAATGGTCGCAGGAGAGATACAATCAGGATAATACAAAAACTGATCATTGGCAGATTGATAGATATTCCCCGATATCACTAAACATTCAGTAGCCTGGGAGCAAGTAAACTGATTTCTCACTGAATCCCTGTGGTGGCTGGTATCATTTTATTATAAGGCTCTGAATCTCACTCTATAACAATGCAGGTTCCCAAGATATGAACATTGACCTTTGTACTTCTCAGAGGGGAGGACCGCACAGCACACAATGTTTTTTCAAGAAGTTGCAGTTCCAATCAGAAGCACCATGAAAAGCCTGCTGAATCTGCCTGCAGAATCAGTGGCTATTCTGACTTTAGCACTCTTTTTATGTTTCCTGGAGAGTATTAACAGATGATTGATCTACATGTTCTTGGGAGTAAATGGTTTTCCACCCCTCAAAGACTCATATTCATGATTATTTAGAAAATTATTTACCAAGCTCTATTTGTATATTATAGAAAATATTACATAATCCATGATAATTTAATAGAAGTTACTGTAAAAAAAATATAAAAATGTTTCCCAATGCCTCAGAAAGAAGACATCTGACAACTAGAATAAAGAGTTGATGAACCTGATCATGTCTGTGAAAACGATGCTGTTAATTAGTATGATGATGTGGGGGGAAGGGGGGTTCAGACACAATGCACGTTAGAGTGTTAGCTACTGGACTGCATTTGAGCTGGTCTGCCTCTGTAAGGAAAAAGGGTGCAAGTGCATGACAAGCATGAATCTTGCAACTTTAAAATATGTTGGCAGCAGCAGCTCCTATAATTTAGCAGCTCCCATCATGCTGCCCTTGCTAGTTATAAAGACTATATAAAGACCTATAAAGACTGAAATGTAACCTGAGATTAAGGGTCCATTCACACCAACAGTTGAACAAAGCCACGGGTGTATGCTGGGAAGGCTGCAGTGCTGATGCATTGGAAATAGCGCTTCACACTGTAACCCTTTTTCTCTTTTGTTAGAATGTTATTGAATTGTCACAACGTGACTGCAGTGCGGTGCAGTGTGGTGGATTGGATCGCACAATGCTGCACTACAAAAACAATTTGGTTCGTTATTTGGATATTGTACCCATCCAAAAAAAAATCTGTTTGGCCAGAGAACAGTCACATGTCCGATTTAGTCTCATTTTCAATTAAATTCGGACAGATCCGAAATTTCGTTAAAGGAACATTTGGATTTGTTTGCATTCGGATGCATCCGAATGTATGAATTTAACAAAATTCCTACGAATAACCATTCACAACTAAATGAAATTTATATGTCTAGTATAAACTATGCGGATTGAAAACAAGACAAATTGCCTTTTTTTGCATCAGGACTGCCCTGAGCAAAGGCTGCCAGCACAACCCACCGCACCTGGTGTAAATGGGCCCTCAAGCAGAATCAACATATTCCTTCCTTAGGGAAACGTAGTGGCTTATTTATAAAAGCCCTATGCTGGGTAGATACCGTTTGCATGATGCTAGTGTCCTTAGATGGCACTGATAAGTAAAGGAAATACTTATATTTGTCAGCACCTTTGAGGGGCACTAGTGCCATGTGAACGCCAACTGCCTGGCTATACGTCAGGCACTATAAGAAAGAATAAAGTTAATTAAGCAATGTTTGGCTATATAAACATTAAATTGATACAGTTACAGTAAAGGCAATTATGTTTTATGTAGATATTTACAGACTACCCAGCTACATCTTATTTCTGTAATAAAACGATCAAATTATCTCGTAAACAGTAATTTGTCCAAAAACTTCACACTCATAGTATAAAATAACATATCCGGGTGTTTTACAAGTCGATTAAAATAAAAATAGTAGCAGTTTACAAGACACACTAATAATTATTTCCTCTTCTATTTCGTCAATTTTGTGGTGTAAATATTGGCACATTTTTCCAGCACTACATTAACAATGGTACACCACAAGTCCTATGTGGTGTTGCACCAGCCTGACCAAATCAAGTTAAAAGTGCTATGCGACAGTCTCTATAATGTCTGATGGTGTAAGCCAATATAATGAAGCACAAAGCAGTTTATTTCTAACCAAGGAGAGGAGAGGGGGACCTGTACAGATGGCCAGTGAGGTACAACAATGCAGGAAGGAGAGGAGTAGGAGAAAACCTAGAATGATCCCAGTGTAAGATTGCCTCAGATTTGACTAAAACTATTGGGATAAAGGTGCCCATACACTCTACAACCCTCGCAAGACTTTTGTCTTGCGATGGTTGTAAAGTACTTAAAAAACGTACGATCTGCCCATCTTGGACAGGCAGATCATACTTGCGATCATCGCAAGCCCGCCCCCCTGAGGGGTGGGCTTCCGATGACTGCAATGCTGAACGGGCAGTGTGCCCGTTTGGCAGTGATCTCCCGATCATGTTAACAACCAGCCGAAAATCGTACGATTCTCGGCTGGTTTTCCAACATGCTCGATATACAAAAGTCGTGCGACCGTACATTAGAAACGGTCGCACGCCTTGCATACATTGCACGATTCTCATACGATCGCGGGATTTCCCGCGATTCTCGTACGAGAATCGTGCAGTGTATGGGCACCTTTTAGTGTACTTCACTCATCCCCATCCTGTAACTGACTGTGCTATCTGACTGAACTGCCTTAATTACAAAACTAATTGAACAGAGTCACATATGTGATGACAGGTAAGACAGTTCCCATGCATGTATTCAACTTAGCTGTATATCTGGAGGTCAGCTATAAATTCACGTAACTGACACACCAACAAGCTACCATACTTTCAGTCAATCAGCAAGGCTACTGCAAGTGATCAGTCCTTCATTTCAAATTACTTTGGAATAGATGGCCCCGCATTTTATTATGGACTGGTTATTCCGATTGCTCACCCAATCTTTTCATCTCCCTGTTTCCCTCCTCCTCTCAATCCAATAAATCTCTGTTCTTCTCTGTTGACCTAAATGTCTCAATATATAAAAACATTAAAAACTGAATAGTTTGCTAACTAATGCAGAAGTGTCCTCTAAGCTCATACTTTTTAAGCTGCTTACAATACAGGTACCAGGGATTCCATCCAGCTGACTTCAAAGTAATTTCTTATTATTATGGGACACAGTACTCCACAAGCAGACTCACTCAAAATGATGCCATTCTCTTCCCAAGCAGTATGTCATAACTTCCTGATCACAGGATGGTTGAGGGACATACCACTCTAGAGAACCACTTCCCTGTCTGTGCTATTTGTTTAGACAGAAAAGAATGGCATTTGAAATGACGAAGGAGTCTGCTGGTAGTGATGTATTAATTAACACAGAGCTGCATTTATATCTACATGGTGTTCAGATTGACTTTGGAGTCTACTGAATCAAATTCCTGGAATCTCTAAATCACTGGTATCTCTAATAAATTTGCTCGAGTAGTTTGTTGTAACTGAGAGGAACACACTGCATAACTATCTTTTATGTGGAAATAACTAATATTTTTTTATATTTTTCACATATTTATTAGAATGTTGAACACCAATTCTGAATATACATATTTTAGATATAGAGACTTCTAAGAATTAGCTTAGTTGCTTTGGTTGTTTTATATCCTAACCCAGGGGCGCCCACTATTTTTCGTCTGGAGATCTACTTTTCAAATGACGAGCTCATTGAGATCTACCAACGAAAAAAAAACCTGCATTCAGGGGCGGGAGGGGGCGGGGTGGTGCATTGAAGTCAATGGCACCGCAGCCAGGCTCCGTAGGCAGGCCCCTCGCCCATTATAACTGGTGACACATAGTACTATGTGTCCCCAGTTATTTACAAACACTGGAGTGATCAGACGATCGCTCCAGTGTTTGTCCTGCACAGAGGATTGGTACATACTACTGACATGTACCGATCCTCTGCCGCTCAGCCACGCACAAATGGGCTCAGCTTCTCCTCTGCATCCCCCCTGCTCTCCCGGGCAGAGGCAGAGGGGGATCCGACGAGAAGTGAACGAGCAGTGAGGGGAGAGAGAGGCGCCGGCTGTCAGATCCTGGCCGAGCGTCTCTCTCTCTCCTCACCGCTCTGCATTAGTTCTGTGACAGCGGCTCCGTCCACCGCCCTCCCCCGGTTCCTTGTGGGCACCCCTGTCCTAACCTTTAGGGGTATTACTTTTGTTCCCATAGAGGTCAATCTTTCACCTATCATCACTTAATCATTGACCCCCAATATATCTCTCTCCTACTTTCCTCCTCTAATCTTCCAGTCACATTATTTGCTCAGGTTCTTTTCCTTCCTTACTCTGTTAGGTCCCCTTGCTGGCTTTCCTGATTGCCACCAATGGCTTATTGATTCATGGTTATGTCATAACAGATTAGACATCTTGTGTCTACCCAAATAAGCAGTCTGTAAAGGAAGGCTGCAAATTAATCATTCATTGGATTATAGATGTAATTACTAAGTACATCACATATAGTAAATATGAGAGATTATGGCATTTATAGTTTTCTTTTAATGGGCATGTGCCTTCATTAAGGCCATGTAAGGCTGGAAAAATAATCTACTCCTCTTGATATTCTTTTGCTGATGGAGCAGGACAAGTATATGCCTCTTTTAGGTTTGCGTTATTTTTAAGGGCCTGAGAGATTTGTACAATAATGCTCACTCTTCTGGTCCACATGCTGAGCCATAGTGCTGCGCAGGATAAGAAGGGTGACAATACTTTTCATGTCACCCTGCTGGCTCCTGTCTGCCGTTTGGACAAATATGGAATATAATCACACTGGTGAAGCCCACCCTTAGCTACAGTTTTGGTCTGTGGAAATGCTGCAAACATCCAACAATTCAAGTAAACTTAGCAGTAACTAATGATGTTGAGCATGCAATAAAACGTTGTATGTTAAAGAAGAACTCGTCAAGCTGATATATATTTTAACATAAGGAGCTGTTAAAATCAGTAAATAATTCCAATGGGCTCTTTTTTACCTCTACTCTTTCCAATAGAAAAAAAGCTTTTATGCAGTCCAGTGTTTGACACTATAATATGTGTATCTATGTCAACCCCTCTACAAAACATACTGACTCACACAATATCACAATGTAAATACACAAAAGGCAACTTAGGAAATGGTACAACAGCAAAATTGCCTCCACAGCAGCAGTAAATAATTAGTAACAAAACACACAGTATAGAGACGTCCCTGGCACGGCAACAATTAATGTATATATGAATTTACAAATACTATGCAGCACAGCATGTATGGTCAGCTTTAAGAGATGATAAAATATTGCCAGTTTGTAAACTGTTTACTTCATCACCTTTCCAGATTTCTTATCTTTAAGAACAATCTCACTTTCTAGTCTATGTAGGTTAAGGACAGGTTTTATGTCATTATAGCTGGCCATACACTAGTCAAATTTTGACACTGTGTTGCCCCCTGAGGACACCCCTTCCCCCATTTGACAAGTCAATTTTTCAATCAATTGTTTACAAAAAAGCCAGTCCAAAATTTCAGTCAATCAGCTGCAATCTCTGTTGGGGTATTTTGACATTGGCAAACCCGCTGCTGTCACAATACAATGGCATGGCGGGTGGGAGGGGGATTCCCCCATTCACACTAAAAAGCATGTAATTGAGTCTTTTTTTTCTTGTTCATCCCATGGGGCTGTATGTGGCTAGACTTAGATTGTCCTGAGCAAATGGGTTGAGAGGTGAGTGGTCCTAAGCTGTTATCACACATCTAGATCTTCACCATAAAGAGACTTTTAACCACAGAGTAATACCTAAAAAGACATGCAGACCTGAACAAGCAGCTATAGTTCTAACCAAACAAGATGTTTTAATTCTTTATGTTTTTAAATGATAGTGACCCCTTAAGGAATATATTTTCTCTTACAGACAGCAGTTAACAAAGGTCAATATAATAAATGAGTAATCTATGTCTCATAGATCTTCTCTCAGTTATATATATTGCATGTAAATTGAAAGAATGTTGATTTTTTTTTTTTTCATTTATAAATGTACAAACATATGAGGTTCATAATCCTTTCTAAAAGTGCATCATATTTCCTCTCTCATATGCTCATATAGTGCTTTCACAAACACAACACTTAGCTATGCAGTGCACATAAGAGACAATAGAATATGGAAACAACATGACAATGTAAATGTGTATGTATGTGCATATATACATATTGAGAGGTGATGAGCTTATAACTCAAAATGGTGGTTTAACATATGTACTTAATGTATGTGTGTGTTTTTATATATACACAAAAATTCTCATATAAATCTATACAAGTATTCATCAAGCAAAGATGTAGCTACTGTTCCTCTTATATTGTAAACTTTGGAAATGAATACTTTTTTTAACCTTTAGAAACCCCCTGAATAAATGTTTTGTTGGGCCTGATTAACTAAACTTTGAAATAAGGTGAACCTGGATCTAATTTACTAATTGGTGACATTAACCTTTATTCCCTTCAAACATCCAATTATTTTTCAGCTTTAGAACAGTGCCATTGTTTTTGTTTTTTTTTTCAATTTTTCTTGCACATTATTGGAAGTATAAAATCGACAAGTGTTCACTTCGCTTTTCACTTCAGTAAATTAGCCATGGTGTTTATAGTTTCCAGAGTTAACAGGTTTGAGGATTCAGTGGATGTAGCTATGTATCAGCTATCAGTGCGTTTTAAAAAACTGTACATCTATTCCTTACATCATATCATCACATATAAAGACAACCAATATAAAAGTTGTACATTTATAAAAAAAAATAATTTCTAGGAAACAGGCCTTCCCCTGAAGATATACCATATAAAAATGATGGATTTATAAATATTGCTATTCACTGCAGCATGATGGTCAGAGTTTATCTTGGCAGAGGAAATGGTATTGCTCCAATCACTTCATCTAGCTTCAGTGGTTGCCTCAGGACACACTCTTCTTTGCTAGTCAGCTTGATAAAGGAATAAACAGCATCCAGGAGCCTCCGGAAAATCTGGAGAAGATTTTTCTCTTCCACATATGGAAGATACAAGAGCAGAGCCAATCAGCTAGCAAATGGGTGTCTGGTGACAAGAATGGCATATGCCGCTCACTGATTTTTTTGGACCCAGTCCCAACTTTCGTCATACTCTTTCCGATTCTTCTCTGCCTCAATAATTTCTTTGTACCTTCTACGGAAGAATCCCATCTAAAAGAGAAAGAGAGAAAAGCAAAAATATATATTACAATTCAAATCTATTATCTTTCTTAAATACAAATATATTAGAATACATTTTTAGATTTGGAAAAAAAAATCTTGCTGCTTCAAGCAAACCTATTCAAAAAAGAATTCTAAAGCTTCAACTCAACCATGCCTATACTTAACTTTGCTGCCATTCATCTGTTTCTCTGATCTCTGTCACTTGGTAAAAATCATGTTATTTGTGGGTACAGGGCAGCATGTGACACTCCCCTCTCCTCACAATGTAGCTGAATGGTCAATCACCAAGAACCAGCATTATTGCATGGGCCAGGGAGTTTGCACTAGAGTTATTATCTGAGACATTGTAGCTGGCAGCAGGGATCAGAGTAGTGGGAAATAATTATCTAGTACATCGGTTCTCAACCTGTGGGTCGGGACCCCTTTGGGGGTCGAATGACAATTTGCCAGGGGTCGGCGGGAGTCTCCCACTATTAGATAGCGGCTCCGGGATGCCCGGGAGAGAAACACTTCCTCCCGGAAAGTGCTCTGCTTGGAATGCATAGCTAGATTCCTATTGGCTATTTCACTTTGCAATAGCAAACTAGCTATTGCAACCGCCCACTGCTGCTGTCACTCAGCAGAGGGGGACCTGCAGTTCTCCATCAGGTCCCCATCTAGTGATTATCATCATTATTATTAATAATAAAAGCTGACAAACTCGGCTTGTGTTATATGGTTTGCCATTTTAGCTGTTACAGCAGTGGGTCTCAACCTGTGGGTCGCTGTGTGATTTCTGCCTTGCTAGGTGAGAGTCCTCCTCAGCCCTCTCCTAACGCAGCAGTGTCAGTTCTCCGCCAGTCCGCCAGATGTCGCTGCAGCAGCCGCGTCAACCCCAAATTTTACCGTTGGGGGTCACCACAACTTGGCAAATGTTAACAAGGGGTCCCGGCCCTAGAAAGGTTGAGAACCACTGATCTAGTACTTTAGACTTTTTTATTAATGACAGATTTATTTGAGCAGTTTAAAGGCATTGTACATACAGACACCTGAGGAACACTTGGCGCCCATTTCCAACTCCCATATAACATTCCAGGTGTTCTTGAAATTGGAAATACATTCACTTTGTTTTGAGTTCTATTGTCATGTTCTTTGCAATTACTCCTCCATGCAGACTGTCAGATTTGTGTACTACTGTACTTGTGTACTAGATTTGTGCATTAAAGTGTACTACTGCATTTTTTCTTTTTATGAGTAACAACATGAGCAACATGGGCAGCCTGCATTCAATTGTACAAATCATACGCATCTGTATCGAATCTTATCCGCCATACGCATCTTATCTGCTATCTTTTTGTTAGTTAACTGAATTATTTCTGTATGCATAACGCAAACCTAAAGTTTGCAACCTTTCTCTACTTTGTGAATTGTTGGCTCCATGTTGCACATTCTATTATCAAAAGCTGGCTTCTGGGATTTTGAAACCAGTCCCTCAATGGTGGTCAAGACTAATCGTGTGCACGTTATGCTCCACCAGTGGGAAATCATAGGTGTATGTTATTTATTTATTTTTTAGACTTCTTCTAGTATAGTCTTTAGTCTATTTTAAAGTGACAGTATCTGTGCAAAAGGCTCCCCAATGCATTGATACTCACCTAACAGCGTTTCTTCCACTTCCTCAGGCAATTAAGATATTTGGTAATTCCAGGTGTAAGAGAGCAAGCGAGCTCCACCCATGTGACAGGAGTCCCCCACAAGTTTAGCAGACAATCTCTGGCCAGGGCACTGTCACATGATGGAGGGAGTGCCGTTACTGCTCCCCTTAGTGTCCAACACCAGTTGTCACTGTGGATTTTGGTGCCAACTGCTATGGTGGAAGGAGTGCCAGGGGATCTATGGCAATCTGAATATTAATGTGTTTGGGCGCCCCCTTACACAGAATGAGCAAGGTGTCAGGGTTTCTTTAACCACATATCATTATTATTTTTATTACCACAACTACTGCTGTTACTACTGTATTTTCTGTAGTGCTCAAAACCTGAAGGCTGATGGGATACATAATATACATATGTAAATGGGATCTGGCAACAGTAGTCACTTATAACAAAGTGTAGTATTAATTTTCATTAATCTTTTAAGAATGTCTACAAACTGGTTATTTTGTAATTTTTTTCAAGCCTTACTATTATTAAGCCGTATTACTAGTTAATTGTTATTTGAATCTATTGATGCTGCAACCAAAAGCATAGGAAAAGGAAATGTATATATATTTCAAATAAAGACATTCAGAATATGGCAGAGTAAATGAAAAATGTGGCTATGGAAGAATTCTGTGTTACTTATGTACAAATGAATGAATTCATTATGCCTGCTTGGGGATTTTGACTCAACCTGTGCTGTTTCTCTTGGCAGTGGTTGTGTTAAAATAAATTAGGTTCTTTTCAATTCCTGCAACAATACGTTCTTAGAGATTCATTTTCAGGAAAGAAGAACACTTGTGCACGTGCGTATTGAAACTAAATCGACTGCCTACATTGAAATAATCAAGGTATGCCATTTTATTGTGTTCCCACATTTTTTGACAGGCCAGTCAGTACAGAAATAAAAAACAATAATACGTTGTGGTGCAGCCATTGCTGTCCAGGCATGTTTTGTATGTACTTCCAATGGGAAAGTAAGTACAACATTTATGATCGATTCTGTATTTCATATTTTGTTCCAGAAGAAGCACTTGTTTGCTGTTATATTCTATGTACCTAGCATCTCAGCTCAGCCAGACATTCTGAATAATGAACTTTCATGTGCAGAGTGTTGGCGAATATGATTTGCATTAAAACTAAAAAAGACCTGGATTCTCCAAAGTCACATTCATGAAAATAAATTCTGGCAAATTCAATATGGCAAAGATGCCATTACCTTTAAGCAATGGTTAAAAAAAAAAAACAGCTTTAAACATTGGGCTTGATTTACTAAAGGTGATGAGACTGTTCACTGAACTTTCATTTAGCTTAGTATATGAGTTGAATTACTTCAATTACTTTCTCATGAATGGGTATTGAAAGTAAACACAGATCTAGAATATTTGATATAGCTAAGCAAGCATTATCTTTCTAAGTAAACACTCTTTGTGAGTCAACAGTCTTTACTTTGTTAGTAAATTAACTACATTAAATAACTGATTTCAAATTAAGGTTCATATGCAGCTTGTTGTGCAAGGTTTTCAGAAAGCTATTACATAGGCTTTTATAGCTTTAAAGAGAATCTATTATGGTTTCTGGCTAACATTTTTTTTAATTTACATGTTTACTTTACAAACATTTAATACAGTGTTCCAATATAAAATTAATACTTGGAAATTGTTGATTTTTTCCTTTTAGTTGAACCACTTATTTATAATGCATGTTAATGTACATAAGGGTATAATATTTTCTCAGAATCATAATTCAGAACAGAAGATAATGCTGGAGACGCTAATCCTTTTCATTTGTAATGAACATGTAATATAACAATCAGGAAGGCAGGAAGGATTATTTTCAAACATATCTAAATTATTCTCAAACCCTTTTAAACAATGGCCCTGTGTAATGTAATGCATAACTTTTACACTGATCATTAGATTTAGAGTAAATGATAAAGTGGTGAGGAGTTTAAACAGAATTAAGTTTAAAACACTTAACAGTTTCTTCAGTTGAACAATGTTTCTGCTATTCTACTAAAGGTTTTATCACTATCATTTTCTTTTTTAAAAAGGCATTGTGTTTTTTAATGCACATTTAAGCATTAGCAGATAACAGGGCATTGATAAGCTATCTGCAATCAATCAACAGTATAAATGGGCTCCAAATATGTTTCAGTATTGTCAACAAATATGCTTGGATATTTGAACCTTGACTGCTTCTCATTTGTTGATAATCCAAAGCATCAGAGAGCATGAAATCATACTAAACCAATTGTAAATGTCAACTACATACACCACATCGGCATTGTCACATGCATGTGGGAAGGCTACATTTACAGCATCAATCTGCAGTTGTTTTTTTACACTTTTTTTTGTGCTGTAGTTTCTGGACATCCGCCCTGGACAGTGGCAAACCTGAGAGCAAGAAGGGATGCAAGTAATCACTGAGCCAGTGGAATTGATTTACTAAAGGCAAAGTGAATTTGATTTATTTTTCAAGTGAATTTCCACTTTTAACTGTTCTTTAGCTTAGTTCATGTGGAGAAGATTCAAGCAAGGAAAATAAAGAAAACTGTATTTTTGCTTGCACGTCATTGGATGATGCAGTTAGTAGAACTTCAATGTATTCACTAAAGGAAAATTCCCTTGCAAGGTGAACAGATGTAAGTCGATGGGGAGACCCTCCACACTACCCACAGCAGTCCCGGCCAGATAAGAAAAAAAGTGGTGCTCGCAGTGATGAATTACCACGGATGGCGCCGTGCAAACACAGGAAAGTCAGGAAATCACCAGCACTCAGTAGTAAAGATAAATATGTCCCTTGTATTGGACAGAAAGCGTCACAGACATCCAAATAAACCGACGTTTCGGGGCCGCGTAGGGTCCCTTCCTCAAGGCAGAAAGATGTGACCTTCTTTGGTGGCATCTTTCTGTGATCTATGCTTGCCAAGAACCGAAAAGAGACAGCGGTGGGACATAATTCTCTAATAGACTCAAATATTTTGATTACCATTCATCACTATAAACGAATGCCTGTAGAAAACCCAGAAATCTAGTTACTCCACACTATACATTATAGGAATATTGTGGAGTTAGAATTTTCATAGGCTACAGTGCTTCCAAGGAAAAGAGATTAAGTTAAAGTATAGAAAGAGGAAATTAGAAAAATACAAGGGCAGGATATACACAATTTTCAAAGCGAGATCTACCAAAAAGTCATGTGGCTTGAAAGCTAAGCTTAGTTGGATATTGAACTAACACAATGAAAGTTCATCCAAACTTTCATAATAAAACAGACCTTAATCCCTATTGCTACAATTAGAGTTTTGATCTAGTTTTTACTTTCCTAAGTGCGTATACAAGGCATACATAAAAAGACTTGGCTCTGTCAATAAAGCAATGTGGCCGGGGTGTTATTTATTATTGCTCATAATTACTTCCAGGAACCAAACAGGGAAGTTAGTGTCACAATAAAATGAGCAAGAGGATATCCATAAAGGCTGAATCAAGGAATGCTGTCTTGGAATGTCCTTTCACACAGAACAGAAAGCCAGTGGAATTCAGAGGGAAGCCAGAAGAAATAGAAGAAGGAACACTATTACGAGGATTTCAGATCGACTTGGATAACTTACTTAATGAAAAATGAAATGTAAATTTTCAAGACTATACTAAAGACCTGAGTTCCCCACAGTGGGATATTAAAGAGTCACATTTCCCTGCTAAGAAACTTGAATTATTCTACACATTTCCATGAAATTACTTTTTGGCTAATCTTTGATTGTTTTTATTCCAAGGTATTTATGCAATTTCCTACCACAGGTATTAATCTAAAAGCATCAGCGGGTTTTCTAACAACACTTGAAACATGTATTATCCTCCCATAATGGAAAGCAGTAGCAAATATGCAACAGATTAACAGCCTAGAGCCCAAAGGGTAATGCTAGCCCAGCAGGTCAGTTCTTGTTCCTACACAGACCTAAATAGTCTGTCACCAATGGCAAAGGGCAACAGTAATTCCAAACACTTGATGCATGTTGGCCAAAAAAACAGAACGATTTCCTAGTCATTTCCACCACTTTCAAATAGCTTTCAGTCATGCAATCAAACAGAACAAGCCAACCTATCACCATCACCACCTTAAAGACATACATACAACAAGTTCAAAACTGTCAATTTTTTAAAGTTTAAATTATCTGTTCAATTTTTTTATGGATCAAAATTTGGTTGAAAGTGGTTTTATTTTACCCTCTGTAAGGCCAGAAAAGGGTCTCATGAGAAATAGCTGTTAAATCGTTGCACATCCCATTCCTTCTCATCCTCATGTACTTTGTTCACAAATGAGTAATCTACAGTAAGTAATGGCATTGCTAGTGCGGGGCACCCACCCCATATTTATTTTATTTTTTGAACTCTGCTCTGCCAGACTGCCACTCAGTGGCTCTGGTGCCATCCCCTGCCCATCTCTAATACTGCTTGTTTGGCTTCCATGAAGTCCCTCTCTGCAATTCCCTGAATGGAAAACCTGCTTCAAAGTTTCTGTCTGAGGCCAGCAGTGGACTTTGGGTGAAAACAGCGGCACATCATTATGCTCCAACACCAGCACAGTCCCAATTGTTCCTGTTGGTTGTAAAAATAGTCTGAAAAATTGAGCTTTTGCAAGGTACTTGACCTTAATGTTGCTCCCAGAATTGGCACTTCCAACAGCAGTCAGCTACCAGTAAGAAATACAGAAGGATGGGTGCCACTGACTGTCATTGAGGAGGGGGCAACAGGTGGTCTTCATATCCAGTAACACTATGTTCTGCAACAGTGTGTATTACTGGGTGCTGCAGTGCTGAGCATTTACTGGGTGGTGCTGCTGATTTGTCTGTGAGGAGAAAGACGTGGGGTTTTAATGCTTTACCATTGAGTGCTGCAATAAGTTACCCAAGCATGCATTCTGGGTGTTACACACTCTTTACCTCTGCCCTCTGTACATTATGCTCTTCTGACCCCTTTACCCTGTGCATTCTGAACTTCTGAACACTACACTCTGTGCATTATGCACTCTTAAACCCCTGAGCTCTGTGCGTTATGCATTCCTAATCCCCTGTTACACAGTCCTTACTTCTGCACTGTCTGCGTTATGCACTTCTGATTCCCCGTATGCTGTGTTATGTGCTCCTGATCTCTGGTTTAGGTTGAGGTTTCAATTAACCATGTCCCTTTAAGCCTCTCAATCCCACAATATGGCCACACCCACCTCTTGCTACTTTTCTTGCTACTTTGCACTACAGACGCCACATCATTTTGATTTTCAAGGTGCCCAAGGCTGCCCCTATTCTTTCACAATTCTAGCAATGAATTCCTTCTTCAAGCTTTACAATACATGGTTTGATATAATGGATATGTTGTGTTTTCTTGGACTCTTCTCCTGTGAATAATCTGAATTCAAAAGTAAACATTTTTTATGTTATAGGGGACATCTAGAAGTGTTAAATGTGTCTAAGCAGTACACTAAAACATTTACCCTTTATCTGGAATTCCTCTTAAAAAATAGCAGAGCATTCCCTGGTATGTGAGTGTGCCTATGCACTCCTATTCCTACAGCCTCATTTGTTGTATATCTGCAGTTTATACAGGGATTCCTATAACAGAAATGGTTACATTCATCTGCTATTTGCCTCCAGCATTCTGTAGAACTGTTACATTGTATCTCGTTGCCCCTGGTCTTAAGTATAGTTTTTATTTGTATGAATAATATAGTAAGCATACTAAGAATTCCAAGAGTTTATGTTCCACTGGCAAGTTAAAATATACCTTACCTTCCATAGTAGCACAGCCAAAAGCAAGAATATAAGGATCCCAAACAGTAAGCTAATGGCAATGATCCAGCCGACCACATAACCACGTGGCTCAAGATTATGTAAGGCCTCAAAAACCACCTGGAAAGAAATTGCACTGTTATACGGGTTGAATTTAAAAAAAAAAAAATAATAATTCTTACTTCTAAAGAAGGTGCCATCTAAGTATTGTAACAAATATAAAGGTAAAAAAGAAACCCAACAACTTTAACTTCTCTATCAACATGGGACAAAGAAAAAAAATGCTACAGATGTTAAGATGATAAATACCTGGGACCTCGTATAGAGATAAGAAAAGGCAAAATGGAAGGAATACCATGGATTGCATTGTAAGGGATAAAGGGTTTTAGAGTTTTTATACTCCTAGAGCTGGAAATGTACTATACATACTGTATGCCAAAATTCACAGTGTCTTTTAGATTTCCAACAGGCTACTGAATTTTACTTTTCAATATGTTCAAACACTTTCATCCATTTCATTTCAGTGTTGGGAAAGCAATGTATGGTTTTATTGACATTCCATGGATGGTACTAGAGGGCATGGAAATTCTGTGTTTGTTAAAATATGTGAATATTATAGAAAATAACCTCATGTAAATTCCACTATCATGTGTATATATTGCTCAGTTTCTTAAAGTATAAATAAAAGCTTCTGTATGACAGTCTAAACATGAATCAAACACAGTTGATATGTGATGCACAAGCCCCAAAAAGTAAACAATTCCTTTACCTTCCCTGACTGAGCCAAATCCTCCTTTGTTTGTGCCTTACAGTCATAGCCAAAATATTCTGCTAATCCAGAAACCAGTGGGCAGGACTAGGTGTGGCCAGGTGCTGATTCAACAGTAATAATGCTGATAGCCATGCCCTCTAAAACATTTTTTCCATCCCACTGTAGTCCAAGCAGGAACAGCCTATGTTAGAGTGGCAACTCTGCTCTGAACTCAGGAGCAGCGCGGCATTGTTGCCATACCATCACAGGAAGCTGCATTATGGGAACTTTCCTTGCCAGTATCCACTCTAGGTATTTGTGGGACTTTGCAGAGGAACTTGCAGAAAACTAATGCTGCAGCGCAAATATTTAATGGGAGGCCATAGTTCTACTTTAAGTCGCAAATGACACCTGATCCATACTTCCATACTTGACATGCAACATAAATGTAATCAAAAAGTAATTGCATAACTTAACTGCCATATTTAACCCTTACATGGTCGAATCCTGTATCTCTGTTTGCCAGACTAGTTTTACTAGTTTTCACATGCACATTACAAGTAGGGGGAGATGGTCTTTTAACTTGATTTAAATTGCAACAATATAAATACACAAATGGACTACATCACCCTATGGAGTGACATTGCAATACATTGCAGTACTCTGGTCATATACCTTTGAAAAAGCCCTCATGTAGAGGGAAACGCATCAGGGCCATTGTATCCTGTGGAGCCATCTTTGTTTGCCTGGGGAATGGACTATCTTTACAGCCAATACAAAATATACTATACATGAGCCATACAATATATGCTAGGACATTTGCAATGTGGAAATGAGGTTTTAACTCTGAACAATCAAGTACTTGCTAAGAACCAGGATTCGGGCGAGATTCATACAATAAATATGCCCTATACAGTATGTGGGACAGTGAGCTTCAATAGATGCAATATATATGCATGTTGACTATTATGCGTTACCAAAATGGAGCTTTGTGAAGTGTTAGGACATTAGATGTGGACTAGGGGGCAGGGGACTCCAGCCCCTCAGTATGTGTGACATATTGTGAATAGTGATGAGCCGAACAGGTCTGAGTTCGGTTTGAATACGAACTTTAGAACATCCAAAAAGTTTGAATTCGAATTTGAACTCAATACAAGTCTATGGGAGTAGAACTTTAAAAAACAATTGTCCCCTTTAAGATTGCTTATATGCAAGTTATTGGCCATAAAAAGTGTACGGGGATCCGGGTACTGCCCTGGGGGACAGGAATCAATGAAAAAAAAACTGTGAAAAAATAAAAAAATGTAAGGAGCAGTGATTTTAACATCACTTAAAGGGTAACAATAAAAATGCAAAACTAATTTAAATATCATGCCTGGGGGGTCCCCTTAACTTGCCTGTAAAGTGCAAATCTGTACGATGTATAGAACCTGCTGCAGCAAAACTCACATTTCTAAAGAAAAAAAATGTTGTTTTTTTTTAATTCTTAAAGCGTGCAGTTCCCCCTCTCAAACAATACCAGACCCTTTAGGTCTGGTAGGAATGTAAGGAGGGACCAATTTTTTTTTTAAAGCGTTGGGTTCCCCCTAAAAGTCATACCAGACCCTTGAAGTCTGGTAGGAATATTTAGGAGGGTCCCTACCAGACCCTTGATCCGAGCATAGGCCTGGCAGGGCCAGAAAAGGGGGGGGACGAGTGAGCACCCCCTCATACCAGGCCACATGCCCTCGGCGCTGGGAGGGTGCTTTTCCAGGGTCACCCCTTAATAAAGGGGCACCCAGATGCCACCCGCCGCTTGTGAATGAGTAAGGGGTACTTGTACCCATACCTATTCACTAAAGGGTTAAATAAAATTGTAAATAGAAAGTCCAGACTTTTGAAAAAAAATCCTTTATTTGGAAAAAAAACAAAACGACATGTTTTTGACAAAAACAAATAAATAAAATTGATCTCCCGATGCAATCCAGGGTCAATCACGACGTCCAGTGTTGTCGACGATGACGACTCGGCAAAATAAAAAACAAAAAATAAATAGAAATCATTTTTAGAAAACAGACGACCGCCTTCTGGTTCGCTTCAACGTACACCTGCTGCATAATAGCATTTTGACAAATGCTGGTAACATATAAACATTTGGGCAGAGCTAGCAGTGACAGCTAGCTCCGCCCAAATGTTTACAGTTGTGATAGGAGAACCATGATTGGGCAGAGTCATCATGACTTTGCCCAATCATGGCTTCACAGTTCTCTGTGCCCTGATTACGCAAAGTCTTACACCCTGACAGTTCATGTGTTCGCCAAACACACAAACTGCTGATGTTCAAGTCAAACTCACATTCAGCTCAAACATCGAGCCCAACACTAATTGTGAATCACCCCTTTGAATATACAGTATATAACAAGATGGTGCCAATATACAACAGGATTGTTTTATTGGATCCCATTTTGAGATTCATGCATATGTGAATATATAGAAGGGACTGTGCCCTACTGGTAACAATATTGAGGATTCACTGGAAGTCCATATGTGAGTTGCATGCCCATGATGAGCCAGCCAGTCAGGCCACAGTGCAGCACAGCTCCAGGTGTCATTTCCCCTCCCATGTAATCTAACTGTCTAATCTAGGACCTCTACTGTCTACTTAAGCTGTAGCATTTGACAACTGAGTATTAGTTAGTGCCAGGAGTAAAGGGGTTTACTCTTGATAATCTTGATATTGGCAGAAATTACAGACTTATATAAAGTCTGGGAAATGATCCAAGGGGCCTTCCAGGTATCTTGTGGTGCCTGCACTTCAAAATTCATATAGATTCATATACAACTTCTTAAAGTAGCATTAAAGTCTTATTATTTTACTTATATCTACTGCTAGCAAGCAGTAGACATATGCAAAAACATTTTAAAAAATTAAAAAGTTACCACATAAGTAGATACTTACCTGTGTCTCCGTCGCTCGCTTTGTGCTGTGGACCCTGAAAAAGCACCCTCGGCACTAAGAGGGTGCTTTTTCAGGGTCCCCCCTGGAAAAGCACCTTGTTCCCGTGCCGATGGGGACAATTGCCTCATCTCCATAAGGTCCGGGGGCGTTGGTTGTGGGGGTGCAGGTAAGGGAGCTTACTCGCATCAGGGTACCCCTTTAATAAAGTGGCACCCAGATGTGCTCCCCCTTGTGAATTAGTTACCCATTCACTAAAGAGTTAAATAAAAATGTTTAAAAAGAGGCCACGCTTTGGCTGGGCCTACAGCTCTGTTGAGCCGAAGCATATGCGTTCGGCTCAGCTGAGCTGCTCGGCTGCTGTATGGGTTATTGTGAATAGCCCGTACAGCAGCCCTTCAGTTCAACTGAACCGAAGGGCTCCAGAAGCCGAAGCGAGCCGAAGGATCAGCCAAAGCTACGGCTAGATCCTTTGGCTCAATAGTGAATAGCCCCCTAAATCTCATGTTCAGTATTTCATGTAAAAGGTTACACAAGGGCCAGGCTGAGGCAAAAGAGGTGTCAGGCTTCTGTTCAAGGGTTAAAATTTTTAAGCTGGTGTTTTATATCAATTTTTATTATCAATAAAATCTTTCAGAAATACAAAGTTAATGCATGATACTCTCTCTGACTGCTCTGATTTGGCAGAGCATCCTGGGTTTTCTAAAGAAGAGCACAGCAGCAGCCTTCATGGCTGCTATTCTCTATTTGAATCTCCTCCAATCCAGTGTGACTAGAACAAGTAAGAGAAAGGGGGGAAGAGTGATGAGTCAATCGTCTGACTCATTCAGCTACATGAGCAATCGGAAATGAATTACTCGCCTCTGTAAACAATAGGCTTGAAATCTGCTGAAAGATATGAAATACTTAAATATGCACATTTACCTGGTTAAAAAGAAAATTATTAGAATTATTACAACATACCTTCCTTCTCTCAATAAACTTTACAAAATAAAAGCTGGAACCTTCTTGTCGCTAGGAACTATCTCTCAAAATTCAGTTCAGGATACATAAAGGAATTTACTCTTCTAAAATAGTCTCATATAGTGTGGACACTGGCTTTGTATCCTGTTTAATTTTAGACCATATATCTAATCTTCTAATTCTAATTTATATGTACATTTTTCATAGTGAAAACATTTTACCTGGCAAGAATCTGAAGCTGAAGCACAATTAGGGCAGGTTGCTGTGAATAGTTTTTTTAGGCATACATTGTTTTTAAACTCTCATTAAAACACAATCCTTGGTGCGTTCCATAAAACAATAAGCTGCAGTTTTTCTAAACTATACAGATTTTACTTATGAAAAGAAAACTCAATTTATAGTAAAGTAACTGTTTTGTGTGCTCCTTCAGGCTACCTGTGCCAAAAACATG
Organism: Nanorana parkeri; assembly: GCF_000935625.1. Taxonomy (NCBI): domain Eukaryota; kingdom Metazoa; phylum Chordata; class Amphibia; order Anura; family Dicroglossidae; genus Nanorana; species Nanorana parkeri. Next base: position 133,613 of record NW_017308180.1, on the reverse strand, counting down.
GAGGAGCGTGCCAAATACAGTGTCAAGGGAAAACGTATAATAATGTTGACCTTTTCTTACAAAAACATATTTTAGTTTCTCATTGCTGAGGGGGTGGTAAGCAGAAAGGAGCCATTACAAAAATGTAACTGCTAGATCCCTTGCCAAGTGAAAAGTCAATCCAGAGCCGCATTTGTTCTTGTGGTTGCATTCAATAACCTGCATTAATACTGTGTGCTGCAGAAGGACTGGGCTGGTGATTACAAAATTAACTCTTTCTTATCGGTATGAGGTATCACTACTAGAGGACATATTCCTATTTAACTTTTTAATTTTTCTAATCTAAACTGTAGACTTAATTAATGAAGTGTTGTGAGAAATTATTTGGTACTATCTCAAGATGGGGATAACCTTATTTACTTGGATTCAGTTTTAGTCTGTCTGTATAATGTTTATTAGTTAAAGCAGAAATCTGGGGATTAATCTTAACACTTGCTGCCCTCACACTTCAAGGGTTAAGTGCTCGTTTTGGTCTAGTGAGGAAAAAAACAGAGATATACTCATGCGATCCTCTAACAGAGATATACCTGTCTTCTCCTCCGTTGCAGCGATGGAACCCCTTCAGGGTGTCCTCACATCCTATACACAATGTATAAGATTTGATGACTCAGACATTATATCACTGCAGGGTAGGTGGGAAGAGGCTCCTGGGACAGGTCTAACAGCAAGTTGGCTCCAAGGATCAGGTGAGTATAACTTTGTTATTGTCCTCCCTAGGCCAAAACGAGCACTTAACCCGTGGGTTGGGTGGGTAGCCCCACTGCAGGGGTTAAGAAAAAATTCCCTGGAGTACTTCTTAACCAGTTGCCGTCCGCCCGTTGTAAAAGAAACGGATGGATGGCACTGCTGCATTGGCGGGTTGCCGTCTCCAGACGGCATTTTATTTCTGCTCGCGGGTGCGCCCTGGCAGAAAAGATCCATGCAGTGCAAACACCCGTTACCGGGTGTTTCACATATAGACGGTCGGCGGCTCTATAGCCTGCCGATCGTCTATATGTGCTCGTTTTTTCGGTCCAAAGACCCCTTTATTATTATTATACAGGATTTATATAGCGCCAAAAGTTTGCGCAGCGCTTTACAATGTAGGGCAGACATTTCAATCACAATACAATTCAAGACAAGATGGTAAGGATAAACGTAAATATGCGTCCGATGCATCAGCGTGCGAAAACAACAATTGCGCTACACACGTTGCACATCGCCGCAAACGTCGCAGTGAGAGGAATAATTTTAGGGCCATCAATCACTGATAACACTAAACTGATGAGCGGTAAAAGCTTTTAAAGCGTCGCCTGTGGCCAATTTTGGGTATTATAGTTTTTTGAGGTTTCGCGCACGCAATTTTAAGGCTTGACATGTTTGGTGTCTTTTTACCCGACGTGACCCCGTCTTTTATATTTTACCAAAAAATTTGGGTAATAATAAATGTTTTATCATTTAATATAGGGGAAACAGTTTTTTTTAACAAAATTTCGGTAATTTATCCTTAATATAGTAAAAAATAAAAACCCCAATGGTGAATAAATACCACCAAAAGAAAGCTCTATCCCCAAAAAATTGTATAAAATTAATTTCAGTACAGCTTTGCATGACAGAATAAATGTCAGTCAAAGTACCACAGCGCTGAATACTGAAAAATGGCCTGGATGGGAAGGGGGTTTAACACCGCGGATGTCAACTGGTTAAGGTAACAAGATTAATTACATAATATGCCAGAGCTGTGACCACTGTATTACTTGCCCCAGCACTGCTATCACATAAAAGCTCCTTAAAAAGATCTTATTGGGAATAAGTTAAAATAGGTGCGTTATTTCATTCTGGCTGGGGCAAAAGGTACAAAAACTAGAACTGGTATAGGGGTCCTTTTGATCTTCTCACTAATTAACATGGAGAACCTCAGTAGCCAGTTCACAAACAAGTGAATAAATATGACAGGGCAATCCATTGAAAATGTTCTTGCAGCATATCAACATGATCCCAGGTCTGGCAAAGCATTCATTACTAGTTACCGTCTATATCATATCAAATATTTAGCAGCACCAATATACAACCCCAATTCCGAAAAAGTTGGGACACTGTGTAAAATCAACATAAAAACAGAATGCAAAGATTTGCAAATCTCATAAACCCATATTTTATTCACAATAGAAAATAGAAAACATATCCAATGTTTAAACTGAGAAAATTTACCATTTTAGGGGGAAAAAATAAGGTAACTTTAAAATTGATGGCAGCAACATGTCTCAAAAAAGTTGGGACAGGGCCACAAAAAGCTGGCAAAGTAACTGCTACTAACAAGGACGAGCTGGGAGAACATTTTGCAACTAATTGAATTGGCAACAGGTCAGTAACATAATTGGGTATAAAAAGAGCATCAGACTGTGTTAGAAGTAAAGATGTGCAGAGGTTCACCAATTTACATCTAAAAATTGTCGAACAATTTCAGAAAAAAGTTTCTTAATGTAAAATTGCAAAGACTTTAAATATATCATCATCTACAGTACATAATATCATCAACATACTCAGAGAATCTGGAGAAATCTCCATGCACAAGGGACAAGGCTGAAACGCAATATTGAATGCCCATGATCTCGGGGCCCCCAGACAGCACTCCATTAAAAACAGACAGTTTCTGTAAAAGACAACACTAAATGGGCTCAGAAATACTTCCAAAAATCACTGGCTTGACACAGTTCGCCGTGCCATCCAAAAAAGTTAAAGCTCTATCATTCAAAGAAGAAGCCATATCTGAACATGATCCAGAAACACCACCATCTTTTCTGGGCCAAAGCTCATTTTAAATCTGTCGCAAAGTGGAAAACTGTTCTGTGGTCAAATGAATTGAAATTTGATATTCTTTTTGGCCACCATAGGTGGCGCATCCTCCAGACTCAACAGGAAAGGGACCTTCCAGCTTGTTATCAGCACTCAGTTCAAAAACCTGCATCTCTGATGGTATGGCGGTTCATTAGTGCGTATGAAATGGGCAGCTTGCACATCTGGAAAGGCACCATCAATGCTGAAAGATATATCCAGATTTTAGAGCAGCATATGCTTCTATCCAGACAGTGTCTTTTTCAGGGAAGACCTTAAACATTTCAGCAGGACAATGCTAAACCACATTAGATGCATGGTTTCGTAGTTGAAGAGTCCGGGTGCTTAACTGGCCTGCCTGCCATCCAGACCTTTCACCAATTGAAAATACTTTGCACATCTTGAAACAAAAAACATGACAAAGAAGACCCAGGACTGTTGAGCAGTTCACATCCTATATCCGTCAAAAATGGGACAACATTCCTCTCCAGCAAAAGGTCTCCTCAGTTCCCAGATGTTTACAGTGTTGTTAAAAGAAGAGGGGAGGCTACGCCGTGGTAACATGGCCCCTGTTCCAACTTTTTTGTGATGTGTTGCTGCCATCAATTTTACAATAACTCTATTTCTTAAAATGGTACATTTTCTCTGTTTAAACATTTGATATATTTTCTATTTTCAATAAAATATGGGTTTATAAGATTTGCAAATCATTGCATTATGTTTTTATGTAGATTGTATACAGTGCCCCAACTTTTTTGGATTTGGGGTTGGAATAATGTTTGTTTGATCCCTCACCGCATTGAGGATTAAGTTGACATGATTTTTTTAAAGATATGCTTATTGCTATCCATAGATTGGAAGCAAGGAAATTCGTTCACGGATGAGGTTTTAGAGTAACAATTTGTTTCTACGGGTGACCATACATGAAGAACAGTTTTGATTATTCAGAAGCCCCCTGTAGTCACAATGTAGTGATTGTTCATAAGTAGCAGAAACTTATAAGCTGCCTTACCAAGAGCCTCATCCAATAGATCAGTAAGGTTCAGTTATATTTTTAGAATTCTTTCATAATTGACATATTTAACAAAAAAACTTACCGTTGAATCTTGCGGGTTTCCGTGTGGTACTTCTATTGTCTGCAACCTTGAATCAGGTTCTAGTTTTACTGTGGCTCTTGTTACAAACTGGATTACTGAGGAACTGTCCTGTGGAACATATAATATGACATTTTCAAGGAGAAATAAACAGTCTGAAGTACTCCCTTGTGCACTCATACCGTATATCCTTATATTGCCTTAAACATATGTATTCTTTATAGCTGGGTCAAACTATAACAATAGATTGACTGTTGCTATAATTACTAGTATTTTCAACAGGAAAAGCCACTGAGAGCTTAAAATAACAGTCACATAGCTGAAAATAACGATGATTATGGTAATAACACAGCAAGTGTAGTGAATTGAGCCTAAAGTTTCCTTGATCTCCATTTGATCTCCTCCTTCTCGTTGGAATGCAGGAAGTGATGTATTTTACATCACTTCCGCATTCCTCTGTCACTCTCCGGTACAGAACGCGGAGAGAAGCTGGTGAAGCAGATCTCTGCTTCATCAGCTTCTCTGGGGGTCCCTAGGTGGCATCAGGGGTCTTAAAGATCCCTGATGTCTCCATAAAGAAGACCCATCACTGCAAATTGGCTATCACATAGGGGGCTTGTTACCCCCCCTATGTGATAGCAATAAAGTTAAGTGGGAAAAAAAGGTTTAAAAAAATAAAAGTTACAAAAAAAATAATAATTTAAAAGTCACATATAAAAGCAATTGAAAAAAATGTTTAAAGTCCCCTGCCCCACATACACATGCAAAAATGCGTTGAGTGTGCCTACGTACAAAAATGACGATTGCACCAATTGCACCGCAGATGTTACATATCGCTGCGAACGTTGGAGTGCGAGCAATAAGTCTAGGGCCATCAATCACTGATAACACTAAACTGATGAGCGGTAACATACTTTTTAAGCATCATGTATGGCCAATTTTGGGTATGGAAGTTTTCTGTGATTTCTTCACAGCATATATTAATACACAGCATACATTAATACATAAGAAAAATCTAAATATCATTGTAACATATCTCATATAGTGAAAGAAATATAGTAAGAGCATCAGGACTACTAAACACTCTTTAGATTCTAGCACTGGTGCTTTGAGTAGGGAGTAGGGTTTGCACTGGCCATTATTTCTATTAGTGAAGGGCAAAACTTGTCTCCATCTTTACAAGGTGTCTTAATGAAGATGAATGTGTGTCAAACACAGGTCTAGTCCCCTGTGTCTTACCTTTTTTAATATTTCTGTATTTAGCAGCATAAGAATATCAATGTTTCGAGTCTCATCTTTAGCCAATGGCATTAGTTTACATTCTATGTCCAAGCATGGATATGCAGATTTCTGACAATCCTAAGAGACAAAACACAGTTTAATAATTAGTATAAACAAGAATTTTCTGCTAAGACAAACAAGGTATGGATTATAGTAAAGCAAAAGCTTCTGGTGGTTTATAATTGACACATATTTGATTATTTTTAAGGTTTTCAGTTATTAAAAACATATTTTAACACCAAGTAGGCATACTTTCTGCTGAGAGACTGGAGAACCTAAAATTTCCAAAGTCATATATTTGCCTAATCTCTGTTGATATCACTCCTGGGTACTGAAACAAATGCTGTATATAGGATATGCCTTAAAACTGCTTATAAATGCAGTGTTTTTTTTAGATGTTACATGCCAACACTATGGGCCTAGTCTACTGAAGTGAGAGGTGAAGTGCAGTGGCGATCTCACAACAATGCACAAGGAGACTGCGATTATTTTGAGCCTGTTCACACCTACATGTTGCATGTGTATTTTTGCTTTCAAAAACCAGTCTTCTCCTCTTAGCAATATCTACTCTAGCCGGTCTGTAAAGGAAAGTGGAGCGAGCAGCGAGCAGGCTACACCATGCTTGATGTGGAAGAACTAAGACGGCCGGTGAGGTAAGCTAATTTCTTAATTTAACACATAATTTCAGTTTGATTTGCTATTGTACGCTTGTAGAAATTACCCTTCTGTTGTACCCTACAACATTTTTGTTGTAGGGTCACTTGTGTCAATTGCTTGTCATCGACCAAAACAAAAGCACATGAAAAGCATGAAAAATGCATTACAATGCTTCAAAAACACACATTGTGTGTAAAAACACATTACAAATATGTCTACAAATTGCATGAATATGCAGGCGCACAAGTGTGATCTGTAGGAGAATTGTAAAAATAGCGCTAACCAGCTGTTTTAAATGAATATGGGCTACATCATGACAATTCAAGTTATTCCACAGTTTAACAAATAAGGTAGTTGTAGTAACTGTGGGAACAACTTATTTTTTCATCGCTATGTCTTTGTGTAGTGCTACATAATTTGTTATTAATAAAAACAAAGTCACTTATTTTTCTGTAAATGTGTGGACCTTCCCCTGTGGGCCTTAGGGATGTAAACTGGAAAAACACTGACACACAGGATTCCTAGTTTTACCATTTTAAAGCATCGTGTATGGCCTTGTGCAATTAGTAGAAAAAATTTACAATATTAGACTAGCTGACATCTTGATTTGGATTTTCCTTGTCACACTAGAAAACAGATTTATTTTTTATTGGTTCTGAACAGTTAGAACAGTGAAAGATGATTGCAAAGACACAGTGTATATTCTCTTTAAATAGTATTTAAAAATATTTGCCCTGCAAACTTTTTAAATCATCGACAAATGTAAACTAACATAACAAAAGGATACATTGCCAATCACCGGAAGAGAGCTTACCCAGATCTAAGTGTGCAATAATGTGCAAGTATGCTGTGCAAATGCAGCCCACCAAGTTCCACTCTAAGTCACAGTTAGTAATAATAGCACATGGTTGCACAAATCCCACCATTACATTTGTTAGCTAGAGGACTATGTTAATTGCCATCATCCCATTATTACTATCCCATCCCATGCCATCATCCCTATTGAGTTGTTTAAGTCTATCTTCTTGACTTTTTACACTTGATTTTACTTGTGTACATGACTAATTTAAATGAATAATAACGTGGATTTATTATCATCACCGTGGGCTCTCTTCAGAATGCAATCAGTGAACTACAAGGCAACATTCCAGACAGATTTATTAAATATAATAAAATATGTATTAAAACGTGTTTGTTAAAGATCCATATACTGTATAATGCTTTTAATTCATGGCACAAACAAATCTACAGTACACTTAGAGGTTTGGTCACATCGTTAACACTTAGGGATATACATTATTTCACATACAATAATATTATGCTCTACAGACACAACTCCTACGCCAGAATGCTTTTTGGCAGACAAAACGATATAAAAAGTTATTTATACTTCAGCAACATAAACTATTAACAGCCTACATAGAGATAAGATAAGCTCTCTTAGATATCTAATGTATTTTGGAAGAGAAGCATGAATAGGATCACTATGCAGATTAGATTAAATACTTACCTGTCTCCACCCATTGCTCCCCGCCGCTGAGTCACCAAATGAAACAATGCAGAATAGAACTTGTCACTAATCCAGCCAATGAGTATTTACTTACTGATTACTAAAGAGATATTAGCCTTGGCATGTGTGTGTTGGTGATGACTGCAGCTTTGCAGACAACTATCTTTCTTAGTCTGATTTACACCTGTGCACGAAAGGGTGTAAGTGTGATTCCCACTGATAGTAATGCTACTAGTGAGACTACCAATGCATAAGGGGGTGGTTCCACCAACCTCTTTAAATTGGTAGTCAGTGGGAAGTTGAATACTACCCTACATTTGTGGTCAGTGGGCTGAAGAAAGCCCACATTGGTAATTGGTAATTGCATTGTAATCGGTGGGAGAAAAAATTCCCCCTTACGTTGGTGAGCGGTGAAAATAAAAATGTATTTTACCACCATGACTAGAATGTATGTAGACATTCTTCTACCTACTGACCATCAATGTACTTGGCATTCTTCCTTCTACTGATCACAAATGTAAGAAGGCATCCTTCCTGCTATTGACCACTAATATATGGGGCATTTTTCAGCCAACACTATTGGCTACCACAGTAAGGGACATTCTTCCTCCTACTGCTACCAATGTAAGGGGACATTCTTCTTCCTACTGACTACTAATGTAAGAGGGCATTTTTCCTCCTACTGACCACCACTAACGTAAGGGGGCATGTATCCTTCTACTGACCACCTATATAAGGGGACATTCTTCCTCGTACTCAGCACCAACATAAGGAGACATTCTTAATCCTAATGACTACAAAAGTAAGGGGACAGTCTACCTTACTATTTGCCACCAACATAAGGGGGCTTTCTTTTTCCTACAGACCACCAACATAAAGGGACATTTTATATCCTACTGAACACCAGTGTAAGGCTGCATTTTTCTACCTATTGACTACCAAGGTAAGGGGCCATTCTACCTCCTCCTGGCCACCAACATTAGGGGGCATTCTTGATCCTACTGACTACCAATATAAGGGGGTATTCTTCCTCTTACTGACCACCAGCAGAAGGGTGCAGTCTTGCTGATACTGAGCACCAACATACTGTAAAGAAGCATTCTTCCTCCATTCTTCCATTCTTCCTTTCATCCTACTGGACACTAGTGTAAGGAGGGGTCATTAAAAACAACATTTGTTTTAGCAGAAATGTATAAACCTATAGGTTAGGGCCTGCATCATATGAGTGTGGTAATTAGGGTATTGGCATGTTCTTCCTTTCTGCTTGGTGAGGTAGCCCTATAAAATATTGCTATGGGGTCCTGAGATTTGTAGTTATGCCCCTGCTTCCAGCCAGAGCATTTCCAGACAGTAGTATGTGTTGTTTTAGTTTGCTGGTCAATGTATTACTACCATCTACAGTTCAGTGAATGACAGCAAAAATCACAAGCAGGAACCTTGAGGTCTAGCAGTGGTTTTACAAATCACAAAAGATAATACTGTAAAAAGAGGTTGAAAAAGGTTTGATCTGTTTTTGGTATTTTATTATGGATTTCCCACCTCTAGGGAGCTTTTTTAAATTATCTTAAAATAAACATTAGCATGTTTTAATTATACATGGCTCTGGGTCCTCTTTGTTATAGAAAATAAAATTGTACCTTGACAACATCAAAGTTCCTTTTTCATGTAAATATATATTCCAATAACATTTCATAAAGACAGTTATACATCCCTATACTGCCCTGCTCTGTTTCCTTGTTAAATTATTGTACAAAATAAGTTAAATCATTATCTATTACTACATCTGGGGCATGTCCAAAAAAAACTGATTTTCAATTAAAATAGGTGTTTTTTTTCTGTTATAATATTTTAAATATCTTTATCAAGATGCTGCACTTATATTGTTAAGGAGAGTAAGCATGAAGAGAGAGAAAACAGCAAGGGCCTGTAATCTGCTTAGCATGGAAGCCTGTAGCAAGGGAATTTGCTAAGTATGTTTCTTCTGTGAACAGAACTTGGCGCAATAACACCTGTCATTGTGCAGACTTTAGCCTCACACTTAAAATGCAAAAGCTATGGCTGCCTTTCCCTAAAGCTACAGGGCTCATTTTCATGCCGTTCCTCAAACACTTCCTGGAAGTGTATAAGTTTTGTTGCTCCAACCAGACCCTTTATTTCTTCATCCCAGGCCCTGATGTTACCTGTGCTCTGGGAAGCAGCCAGGGAAGCCTCACATGATTTGCCTATGTAGATCGCAAGAGACTTTCCCGGCTGCTGTCTGATGCACAGGTGATGTCAGAGCCGCAGAGGGGGAGCTTCAGGGTCAAGTTGGCACAAGGAGCCTCTAACAATTCCGGTTAGTGTTGGAGGGACCGTATATATTATTCAAGAAGCCGCTGTCCGGCCGTTTTTACAACGACCAGACAACAGGTGGTTAATTTTTTTTAAAAAAAATTCTTTACACTCATCTCTATTGCTTTCGCACAGGTGAAAGAGGTCTTTCACACCCCTAATGTCACCTAGGGACCCCAAAGAAGCTAATGAAGCAGAGATCTGCTTCACCAGCTTCTTCTTCTGGCTCTAGGAGCTGGATAATGTGCTCAGTGACACCGGAAGTGATGTAATGCACATAACTTCCGGGTCCAGTGATCAGAGGAGGGATCAACACCTGGAAGCCTGCTGATCCCCCTCCAATCCATTAGGGGAGACCCACCATGGCGCTCCCAGACTCCTACGGGGGAGAGCGGAGCCTGAGAAGCCGACGGCAATTTCTGCTGTTTAAAACGGTGCAACATTGCACAAAAAAGCAACAAAAGACTCTAGATTACAGCAAAAGTAACAAATAGGACTGGTCTACAATAGTTTATCAACATTCATCATGGATCTGCCCACGCAAATGCACTTAATAAGTATTAGCACAATGATTATATCTGAAACCTAAGCTAAATGTTTATTCATTTTTCTTTGCCAATACCCAAATCTGACTTTACACTTTATGCTAGAGTCAGGAGTGTACAATTTCCAGTTTAGTCACTTAGTTGTGGCAAGTGATTTATTTGATTCACTAAAGGTTTTCCCTGGCATAGTTTGTGCTCATTTCTCATTTATATGCCGGCATTCTGAGGCATTATTCCTATTTCAACACTTAGACGACAGTGGGAAAAGTAGGATTTCCCTTCTTTTTCTAAAACAGGCAAACAATAACACATTTTACTACCTTTGTTTCCTGTGTGATGTGAATTTTGTTGACTGATTTATAACATTTCTAATGTATGTTTCCCTTTATTACTGAAAAGTGCTTATTTAACAAGTGAAAGGATCATGCAGAGAAAATGTTCGTATGTATTAAAGTGGAAGTGAAATTCTAGTATAAAACAACTCTTCCTCTTCTGATGAAAACTGTAACTATATATATATAGACATGCAGACATCTTGTTCAAACAGGTAAAGAGGGACATTGTTCCCTGGGTCCACTTGGGAGTTAGACTTGCAGCTCATTTGCAGTATCTTTATACCGATCTTGGCCACTGGTCACAGTAGCTTATAAATTGCTTTACAATGATTTCATACATTCCTGTAGTGTTCATAATTGGACATATTTGAATGAAAGAACTTTCCTTACCAACGAAAGATCTTTATTTACCCCCCGATAATGCCATCAGACACTTGGCGAATGTCTAACGAAATTTCTTTTATCATTCCATTTTGGAATGAATGGAGTTTCCCAAACGAAAACCACATTCGCTGTTAGAATTTTGTCCGTTTGAGAAACATTTTCCATCCTGCTCCTTTGACTTTTTTCGGCACTTTGCTCGAAATTGATTATCAATTTGACCTCATCAAATAATAGAAAGTTGACAGAAAGATCTTTCGTACGAAAGTTCTTTTGAAAATCTACTAGTGTATGGCCACCTTTAATGAGCTTAGACTGGGCAGACTGGTGCTGTAAAATTATATGGCATGCAGGAGTAGTCAGCTCATAAGAATTCAGTGTTCTCTCTCACTACAGTTAAGGGCATCTGTAAAGAGGCATTTCTCTCTATGAGAAGGCTGGCTGTTGAGATAGCTGCCCATCTTTGAACCTGAATATATAGTTTGTCCCTTTTGACAAATACAAGCAATGCACATAGAATTAACACCTTTGTTCCTTTTTTAACAATATAAAACAAACGGTGCCTATTACACAGAAACTGTCCATCAATTCGGACGCTATGCATATTTTCTTACTACTTTCTAAGAAAACCCAATTCAGCCTGATCTGTTGCATTCCTCAAATAGGACCTTTTTGTTGACCATGAGATACAAATTTTTCATCACTTTGGATTTCATTGTAGTTCAATTTGCTATGTAAAAATATCACCTCTGCTGCTAAGGCCTGAATTGTTAACGAGTAAACTTCAGGACAGAAGGGGGCACTCAGGATGTCAAGGTGAAAACTCCAAACAGTTCCAAGCAAATATGCACACTTTTCAGTTTGCTCTTTCCATAACTATAAACTGTAAAACTTTATTTTTTGCCTCATGACATAAACCTGCTTCTAATTGCTTGTAGTAAGGGGCAGGAGAGCACAGGGAATAATGGAAGGGCGGCATGGCAAACATCAACCAAAATTGGATAGTGTTACCTTTTTATTTTTCACACACTGCAAACATATCTATTAACTATAATGATAAAATGCAGGTTGAATCACAGTTTGCACAATCTAAGTGCTCATCTCTAACTACACGTTCAGAAAATCTGTGAATAAAAACTTGGCATGGCAGATCTGTTCATTACATTCTTATACTCTTATACAATATGACATCTCTTTTCTGGCTTTTATAAATGTGATGACTATTGTTATGTGATTACTATTGTTATGTGGTCTATTTTACACCTCATTTTACATGTTTTATGCTCTTGGGGAACAAGTAATGAAAATGATTAGCATTTCACAAAATTATATTTATATTACCAGCAGAAAATAATTATAGTTTCATTATTAATCATTCAAAATTATTAAATAAAAAATGACTTACCAACACCTTACGACCTGACTTTGTAAAGAAGGCAAATATAGTGTGAAAAATGTTCTCTTTCTCTTGTGGGATCACACATGGTGCTGGATTTTTCTTGAATGTACACTGTGATTTTTCTTGACCAATCTAAACAAAATAAAAGTTAAAAAGACAAAACTGAAATTTACATTCATCACATTAATCAAAGTAATTCATGAAAACAAGTGAACTTTGTAACATGCTAGAGCAGTGTTTCTCAGCTTTATTTTTTTTTAAAAACAAAAAACTTTTTGTACTCATTATAGAGTATATTAAGGGATACAGGAAATCCAAAACATTTTGGTTATACTGCTGTCTACAGGAGAAATGCACATTGAAGATAAGGGGTTCCCATAAAAGTTCATCAAATACCTTTATCCAGGCCTGCAACCTGGCTAGCCAGAAAAGGAGGGGAAGAGAGAGTACAAACCCAAAGTATACCAGGCCACATGCCCTTAATATTTGGAGGGTATTTTGCAGGGGAGGCAAACAAGCTTTCCCCCTTGCATGATACCTTTTCATCTTGGGGGCAAGGTCCTTCTCCCCACATTCTGTTGCCAAAAGGGATGTCAGGGTCTGCGTGGGTGACTTATCAATATCTGGAAATCTCCTATAGAATAAGGGGCCTCCAGATATCTGGCTTTCCCTATTCTACATTAATCTAAAAACAGTCACACCATTTAGCAATGTAGATGTCAATAATTATACGCAACAATCTATAATGTAGACCCGCTGCCACAACGCTCCTGCCCTGGGCAGGGATCACGGGTGACTTCACTGAATAAGAATGATGTCACCCAGGATCCCTGCCTGTTTTTTTGTTTATTAAAAAAAAGCCAGCGGAGATCTGTCATTTAAAAGCGAGAATGCTGCCAACCTAAATGACAGATCCCCTGGTTTGCTAACAAAACAAGCCAAAACCAGCTGCTGGTTTGGTGGGGGGCACAGAGCAGCCATAGGATCAGTACATTGGAGGCTGTTGCTGGAAAGCATAGGGACAGCTGACAAACTGCATAGGGAACGATAAGTGTCAGTTAGGTTAGTTAGGAAACTGTACTTTAATTCTAATAGCTAGCTCTTAGGGCAATTACCCCCTTTGCTGCATTCTTCTCTTTTTTGTGTTCTTATTCTTGAGGGACTTTTTTGTCTTTCATTTTATTTTGTGGCTGATTTGAGGTCAGCAATCACTTTAGCTGCTGTCCCTTTCATAGCAAACTTTTTCTTTTTTTGCCCTTAAAAAAGGGGGTTTTGATGTCTGGGCTTGGTATTTTAAGGTTTGTATTTTGGGGTATATATATTTTAATTTTATGTTGAAAGGGTCTTTTTTTAGGTTAAACTTTTTTTGCTGCAAGGTTTCCCTTTAAAAAAAAGTGGGATTCTCATATTGTGGGTTCTTATTTTTATTCTATGTTGATAGGGTGTTTTTTTGGGGTGCTCAAAGGAGAGCATTTACTTGCTAGGAATCATATGTTCTTTTTTTTGCAGCACTCTGCTTCTGCAAATAAATGTGCAAGAACAGTGTGCACCTACACCACCTATCATAATGTCACTCACATTTACCACACCCACCTATCCACATAGATTAAAAAAAGCTAGGCATACACCAGTTAGGCCTACTATCCCCACTTAAAACTGTATTGTTGCTGGCCAATTTTACACTGCTGTATCCTCCGCAGAATCTTAGCTCTTGTAGTAAAACCCCAGCCTGTGCCCTTACACTACTGTATTATATGCATTCTCTTAAATCTTGTATTAAAACAACTGCTTGGACACTTTGGCTCTAGTACATATTGGCTTATTATGCCTTATTAAAAACGCCCTGCCACTGGCCAAATTTAGACTGCTGTATCCTCTGCAGTATCTCATTCTTGTAGTAAAGCACTAACCTGCGCTCTTTCTTGCCAGTAAATTTAAGCCTAGCCATGCTATTTCAAATTGTCCCCTTGCTGACCAGTTTAACACTACTGTGTTATTTATGGGGAATGAATTCTAAATCAAAGCTTAAATCATATCGGCCAGCGGCAGGACATTTTTTGCATCATTGAGAACAGAGACAGCAATAGTGAACTAGTTGCCAATTTCTATTGGTCGGCCATTAGAAATTGAAAAATAGTTAATTACCTTTGCTAATCTCCATTACATGGTGGATTGATGGGACTCGTAGTTTACACAAGAAAGATTAGGATGTTTGTGTTTCCTTTTCACCTCTCAGGAAGTTACAAGGACATTGTATTTCTGGCAAGATCAACAGGTATTTTCCATATTTGCTAAAAATGTTATAAAAAAATTTAACTAATGCAGTATCCACATCTATGGACTGGTAAGCTGCAGGCAATATGTTACATTTTTGTTCTTAGGTTTAGCTATGCTTTAAATAAAACAATCATAGCAAACACCCAAACAGCTCCCCTGCTGTGTGAATGTTCACTTTATAAAGTGAATGTTCACTGATCTTAGTGAATAAAATGCTTACTTCATTCAACCAATCATGTACTAGTAAAAATCCTATTTTTATAACTTACCTTGCACAAGATGGGATACTCAAAGTGAAAACAGGCTCACCTTGTTTACTAGTATTCACTTTGCTGAGGAGCCTCTACTGCTTTAGTAAATGAGCCCCAATTTGTAGAACTGTTCTATAAGTCAGAACTTCTGTAAATGAATTGTCTGTAACCAACCTTCAGTGTGATACCAATCCATGGCAAAGGAAAACAATAAATAGCCTACTGTTCAGCCTACCGTGATCCTTTTTTTACAGAACTTGCCCGACAAATTAGCCTTGCCACATGAAAATAATATTCTCTAAATTCAAAGACGTGCCTTTGGTTAGATGACCTGGCAGTTGTGGTTTTTAATGGTGGCTGTGTCTAAACAGTTCTGTAAATCCTCCTGCAGTATCCCCTAAGAAACTAGATGTAAAATTGTGGTTTGCTATTTTCTTTAAAGTAGTCTTACACAGCAAAAAAGGTTAATTGAAGACATGTGACACCACATAGTAATATGTAATATAGCCAAATTAGTGTGTGTACTTAGTGCATACCAGCACGCACTTTGACTTTTTGTCAATGCATCTACAATTAAAAATAGGGGTTCTTGTTGAAGTGGAATAGAATTAAGCCAAGAAAAGCAGATGTACAAACAGCCTTGGCTTTATGGAAAATTCTAAAAGAAAACTCTTTGCAGCATGATCTTTTGCATTGTGCCTCCAATTAGAAAAATAAAATATCAGTATAAAATAAAAAAAGCAGACAAATCTGTTTTAGCTTTTAAAGAATATGTTTTCTATTCAGTTGCTATACCTATACTACATATTGTTCTCTGAACTTTTAGCCTGTACGTTTGCTAGGACAGGACCCTAACTTTCATGTGCTTCTGCATAGGTTTTCTTTGATGTCTGGATCACTAATTATTAAACAGCAAACCTGTGCCAACAGAAATAAAAATCCCATTGTACAACACCCTAATTACCATGGCAGGTGATCAAGTATTGAAGAGGATGTGGTGGGGATACTGAGATAAATACAGATCTGTGGAGGGGAAGGGTAGATCTGAGGGGCTAAAGAAAAAGTGTACATTAATTAAAAGTATACTTATCCTTTAAAGTGACCGTGTACCAACTGAACATAATGACACTTAGACCAGCCAGGGGGAAAAAAAGATTAATAACTTTCTTGCAGGCAGTAACATAAAACTTAACTGTATTGCAGATCTCTTGCCGATGATGGCATCCAACACCTCGGGGTGTGCCCAATACCTGGTTCCTCTCTGCACACTGGTTTCTCCTACCAACTTCCAATACTGTGTACTCTAGCAGGAGAAACCACAGTGCATATAGGTGGAACAGGTAATGGAAATACCTGTCAGATACCAGCAGCAGTGGCAAGAGATCTACACTATAGCAAAGTTTTAGGCCTGACAGAAAGGTATTCATCTTAATCTTTTACAGGGTGGTCTTAGAGTCATCATGAGAAGCTAGAAACAAAATCACTTTAGGGGAGCGGGCCTTTTTATTTGTATGAACAATTGCTCTTGCATTGGTGTCAGTGGCACTAAGAAATAAAGTTTAATTGGTTTTATTGGCCCTAAAGATACCAATGCAAGAGAGAGTATTTTTAATGTCCCACTGTGGGACTTGGGTACAACACCATGTTTTGCCTGGAGCGAACATTGTACAACACAGCATGCAGCATGAATATGTGTTGAATAGGGGATGTACAGCACAGTGTAAAGAATGAGACATTGAAGAATAAAAAAATGAACTGCACATCATGCAGAATGAAGCAGTGTGGAATAGAGAATGAACAGCACAGAATAGTGAATGTGACAAAAAGCAATGGGGAATTTACAGCACAGTGGGAATGTATTAAACCACATACAGAATGGCATCTTGTGGAATACAAATTGTGCAGCACAGCTTACAGAATGGGTCACCATGGAATAGAAAATGTATAGCACAGCACAAAGAAAGAGGTGGGTAGGAATATAAAATGTACAGCACAGTGCACAGAAAGAGTCATCGTGGGATATTAAATGTACAGTACAGCATACATAATTTGGCAGTTTAAAATAGGAAATGTATAACACAACATACAGATTGAGATGGTGCAGAGTAATGATTGTACAGCTTAGCATACCAAATTAGGTCATGCGGAATATAACAAGTACAACAAGGCGTGCCAGTGCGAAAAGGGAAATGTACAATTTGTGGCATACAAAATCAGGCAATGCAGAGTAGGGAATGCAGAGCATAGTGAGACATTACTCTATTATCTCAATAGAAATGGCATGCTGCTGCTCACTGCTGCTGTTCATCCCTCCTGAAGTCTGTGACACACTGTACATGAAGCAGCGCAGAGCTGTGGCACGCTGCCTTCACGTGCGGTGTGTCATGTCATTTTTTTCTCCGGCACATCAGCTTGCATAGCTGAATGTGCCAAGATGGAAAATGTTATCTTCAGCCAATCGGCTTGTGCATATAAACCCACGCGTCACGCTGCAAAGTCCATCCGGTTGTTATGCGCGAGCCGATTGGCTGAAGATGCAGTCTTTCATCTTGCTGCACTCAGCTCACTCACTGCATGTGAAGCTCCGTGTCTGACAGCTTTGCTTTCGCTCTGCACGACTTCGCAAGCAGTGCGTCACGGCTTAATACTGCTTCAGGCCAAATGCAAATGAATAATTCCCTCAGTGGTACCCACAAATGCTCTCATAGCTCACCAGGTTGCCACCACTACTTACAGTATGTCCTCTGTTGGGCTCTGAATTAGATGTCAGCTGTCAAAGCCACTGAAGTGAACAGCAGAAGACTGTCACTGCCTGTGCTATGCCTATGCAAGGCTAAGCAGAAAGTATACTTTAATTCTTCCTTCCAAAAAGCACATATTCCCCTTTTTGTTTGCTTTATTGGTATCACATGGGGGGGAAACCATGGCTCTGTGTAAGCTCGTAGTTTGCACAGAGTGCCTTTTCTTGCTCCCGGCAGCTGAATGGAGCACCAAGGGAGCAAAGGAAATTAGTAGTGAGTAAATGCTGCTGGGGAAATGGGGATTAAAGTGAACCTGTTACTTTGCACAGGTTCACTTTAAGAGACTTTCATACCATGATCACCTATGTAGCTTATTTTCTATTGTTTTGTTACTGTTACCAAACTCCATGTTGTCCATCACTACATATAACAGGTAATGGCAGTTGTAATGGCTCATAATACATAATGTTGCAATGTTAATGTAACATAAAACAGTCTAAAAGTACACATGGATGCAAATGTTGTTTTCATCCGAATTGGGGGACAAACTCATGTCCGTCTCTTGCAGAAAATATAGATCAAGTAGGCTAGGAAAACCTGTCTGGTTGTTATTGCTTTCCATGACAGACATATCCAACTGCCCTCTCAGTTCTATAGGCACCATCTGAACACCAAGTTGAAATGGGCTGTGCCATTTTGTCTACCCCTTCATTGTATATCTTCTGGACAGGCCAAGATGTACCAGCAAGAGAAAACATGAAAATATTTCAATGATGTAGGAGAGTCAGGTAAGAAGCCTATTAGCATTCAAGCAGTTGACTCTTTATGACCATTATTAATGCATTTTTAACATATATTTAATGTCTCTGTATTAACTAGTTCTCTCATTTCTTCAGCTTTCTTTTTTCTTTCGGTCTTTTAAACTGTCTGCTTCTAAATACTTCAAGCTGTTTCAATGAATAAAGATATACTAAGATTTATTTCAGGCATCTAAGACTTTGGCTTTGTTCCCATAACTAATCCCTTGTTAAGAGATTTTCCAAAGACACTTTATAATGCTTGAAAAAAAGAGACCAACGATGCTCATCAGAACTATTTTTACTTCCAAAAAAACTATATTTTTTACCAGTTTTATGCCTTTTGAATTTGCTTCATTTTAAATCTAGTCATCAAATGCAACAATAAAACCCTTTTAAATGAAAGCAGGTAAATTGCATACAGGAAGATGAGTGTGCTGAAAAACATTCCTTACAGAACACATGCAAGTTTAATAAAGAATATTAACCAGCCAGGTCATAATATATTACAGCAGATTTACTGACATCTGTTTGAAATATTGTCTGAACACTATATATTAGGAGATTTCTCTTGCTACATAGTTCGAAAGAAGATGTACACCAGAAATAAATTATGTTCATCTCTTAAAGCAAAACTTCAGGCAAACTGTTTCTAGTCATTACTATT
This sequence comes from Nanorana parkeri, assembly GCF_000935625.1. NCBI lineage: Eukaryota > Metazoa > Chordata > Amphibia > Anura > Dicroglossidae > Nanorana > Nanorana parkeri. The sequence goes on along the minus strand of NW_017308180.1, from coordinate 114,494 downwards.
GTGTAACTGTTGCCATATAAAGTTTTGCTTGTGTAATATATTAATTAGATAATATAATATATATATTTGACTGCATCTATCTGCATGTTATGTGACTCTCAGTTCCTCAATTGTGTTACTTATTGTGTTACTGTGAATCTGTCTGCTTTGAAGTCCTAGCTATTGTTTTGTTTGCTTATCACATCTCACATGGGGGGTAAACAGCAACCTTATCTAAATCCTCCAATCAGGTTACACCCAATTTACATTTGGTAGTCAGTGTACAGAAAAGAGGGTATATAAGGTATTGTTAGCAAGCTACGTGCTCTCTTTTTACCTGGGACACAAAGGCATTCAGTATGAACAGGCGAGAAGCTGAGAGGTAAAGCTCCACCACACTTGTACATTGTCTTGTAAATAGTGTTGTGTGTGTTATTTGTAAATATGTAACCCTACCAATAAATGTGCATTGCTGATGGAACTACTTCTTTTGTCTAAGAATCCTCAGATCTAGGGGTGTTTATGTGAATATTATTGTAGTCATTGGAATATATTTACATATCCATTTCACCTGGGTAACATAACAAATGGTACCACTAATGAGGTTGTTGCCCATTTGTAAAGACTTACCTTCCCAGCATTCCTCTGCTGAGACTACAGGCCTTGCTGTCCAATGTCCTGTTGCCCATGCAATGCAGCCACATCTTAGGCTCTGCCTCTCTTTGCCTATTGGCTGCAATGTCCTGTGTTTTCCGACAACGGCCATGGGGCACCCTCCAGGTGTCCTGTTGTTGGGCAGTGCTTGAGGGTTTTATTCACAGAATACTGGGCACACAGGGCAAGGGGAGATAGGAGTTGATAAACTAGACTACTGCTTCTGTTTATGAGAGCCACAGAGGAGCAGAAGGATAGGGAAAGTATACTCTGGCATAATTAAAAGTGTACATTTACAAGAATGGCCAACAATCCTGGCATACATCTATAAGCGGAAACTTGCTTAAACAACAGGAATGACTAAAAGCCATTTAAAGAAACTTTAAGAGAGGCAACAAATTAGAAAAAGAGTACTTTGCTTAATGTTTTTAATAAGAGATATTGTCTACCTACAAAATCTTTGGTTATTCTGTTCAGTCAGACCTCCATTTCTGCATTGTGTGGTGTAATTATCATTTCTATTTTAATATTTAGGCTTTAATCTCACCTACTGCAATATGTCTGAACACTGATGATGCCTAAACACCAACCCTATCTGGCTTCCAGTTAGCAATGCAACACTGTTTACGTTTCATGTAGACATAACAATTGAGCTAACTTACTAAAGGAATTGAGAATTTTCTCTCATAAACTGTGTGAATATTCACTTCAATTATCCAATCTGGTGAAATGCATCTGCACATGATTGGTTACTCAATGTGAACAGGAATGTTCTTGCAGCTTTCATTTAAATAAAATGGTATATTATCCCCTGCAGCAAGTCACTGCCTGCTTGGGCAGTAGAGTAGTGTGTACAAATGCACCACCATGCCATAGCTGCTATTAAATTTAGGCTATTCCCCTTTATTTAAAAAGTGTCAGTCAGGCCAAAAATGAAAGGCGGGGGTTCGGTATGTGGAGGTAGGATGGAAGGGACCAGGTTCTGCAGGACAAATCTGCAGTCAAGTCACACCATTTAGAGTCAGGGCACATCTGTCTTTTCTATCTCAGAGTGGCCCTGCTATACAGTCACAACACATGCAAGAGTTAGGAAGTTAATGAAGCATAGATAGTTCATCACATAGATAAAAGTATGACTAACTTACCACAATATCTTGAATAAAGAACATTTCAGCTCCAGTAGAAGAAAAACGATTAGGAAAACCAATTTCAACAAAAGATTCATGGAGTGCACTTGGCCCAGCATTGTAAACCTAAATAAAGAGCACACATATATTTAAATGGAAAATCTACTGCTGTAAACAATAACATTATTGACATTTTCCTGCACAGTATTTCTCCCAAATGGTTACATAATTGAATGTAATCCCTCAAAGGCAACTAATAGGGTGGTTGTCACTGGGACAGGAAGACTCAGACAGTAATAATGACCTGACAAAAATATTTTTTTGAAAAATAATTAACTGTTTTGTAGTGCCCTGGCTGCAGAGATTTCCCATCACTTCCTGTCCCTGCAGGAAAAGAGCGGACATCTCTCCAATAGGGTCACAGATTGCTGCAGGCTGCAAACTCTAGCAGATGTTCTATCCTTGTCTCACTCTGTCTAAAACTGAAAAAAAAGGTTTTGTCTGGGACTGGTCTTTAAAAATAAAAAATAATCCTACCCTTCTGGCTTTTAAAATCTAGCTTAAGTAAAACAAGGCCACAATAACAACCCTTTTGTAAAAATAAATGGCATCTAACACATTAAAAAGTGCATATACATACACTGCATATACATACACATACAGTACACATGTGTGCCTTGGTTCTGATTAATTCTTGTTGCCTTTTCTTTCTCAACTTGTCGCTTCATCCTTTTCAATGCTCATCTCACTTTTACCTTTTAATTATCTCACTTATATATTTTGTTCTCATACCATTTATAACTAGAAGGATTTCTCTCATTTAAGTCTCTATTGACACATAAGGTATTTTCTTAGATTACATAATTTTTGTCTTTTTGTTTAAATTGATGGACATGTATTCTAACAACCTGACTAACTATGTAACTTATGATGTCATAGTGACAAACCTATGGAATGGGTCACCTGTTGGCTTCTTATGGTTAAGAATCTGAACCAGCAGAATTCACCTGCAATGCCAAAAACTGAAATATTAATTTTGGGTGGGCTGACATTTTAGTAATGTCTTCTTTTTTTCTCTTCTCAGCTGTGCCACCAGCTAATATAAGAAACAAATCAAGACCATTTACATTCATATGTAGCTTCGTGTAACATTCAGGTATTTGCAAGTGAATTATCCAACCATTATCCAATGTATTCAATCTGGATTTAGTTAAATCCACACAATGAGGAACACATTTATAGACATTTGCAGAACTGTGAACAAAGTATCAGCAATGTCACAAAACTCACCACTGCCCAGACTAGTTCTAGCAGACCTAATGAGGAACTGTGTGAACAAAGTAAAACACACGTTTTCAAGCACTCAGTATTAGAATTAGGAAAAAAACAATCCTTGTCCACATAACATGATCACTCCCAAAATAGCTAAGAATCCATTCTAAAAAGGGAGCTTCAGAAAACCTAAGGTAGTGTTCCAGATATGTGATCATTTTGAATAGTTGTAGTCTTTTGTTAATTTCAAGCAAAACAAATGGCAAACGCACTCACCAAATGTTACATCAATGTGTACATGGAAGGGCCTAATACAGTACAAACAGCAAAAAGTTTTCCCAGCACACTCACATGCCAGCATACAAAAAAACTTGTCTCACCGCTAAGGTTAAAAACAGAGGTTTAGATACACGTCTTCTGCAGAAAATGTGAAAGCCGCACAGGATCCCTTATGCGTCCCTGTGCCTTTAAGGGAGGTTGGGCTTCCTCCTTAACAAACCTGCACCCAATTTGATCTTTTGCCATATGTGCTCCAATTTGGAGACTCTCATAGTTTAGAGTTAGGACCGCACTATTTAGAGGTGCCTTGATGCGGCTGTGCGGCTTTCACCTTTTCTGCAGAAGATGTGTATCTAAACCTCTGTTTTTAACCTTAGTGGTGAGACAAGTTTTTTGGCATGCTGGCTTGAGTGTGCTGGGAAAACTTTTTGCTGCTTGTTTTGTTACTTTCAGCCACCTACCCCCAACATCCAGACCTGAACACCCTTTCAATATCCTGATGTTATCAAATGTATATTGATTATCTGCAAAACTTTCAGCTGATAAAGTCTGAAAAAAAATAATAGTTGGACTGTGTATAATTAAAAAAAGCACACATAAAAATATTCCACTAACAAATCCTTTCTTGGCCCATTTTTATTATAACATCTTTATTACCAGAATAGTGAATTACAAGTCTTAAAACATCAGGCAGACTTGTATAGAGTGCATACAGAGATTCACCCTGCCCTCTCTGCATTTAGACTTTACATCATTACAGCACTGCAAGTTTGTAATGAACAGCAAGCACATCGTAAGCTTTTTATATATATTTTTTTCATTGCTGGGGAAAGAAATTCCTGTGGTCATTACTGTTTGGTAACCAAATATAAATATTGGATACTTTTCCATACTTACTATAATTCTCACTCCCTCACACTAAATGATGCTAGTCCCAACATGTATGCATTTTAGATTTTTGTACTCCCCCGTAAAATCCTTTAGAGTTCATTGAGCGACTTAGAATTCAGAACTGGAATTTACTACTGCCTACAGGAGATTTGGACTATGGCAAATTCAAAAACAGTGACCAGCATGGTATAACCCCCTCCCACACCCAGCATGCTTCAGTTTTTTTTAACAAAGCAGTGCTGAGAGCAAAGATAATTAACACATAAAACATTCAAAATAAGGATTTTACAGTGACTATAAAAAATCCAATTTTCTTTTTAGGTTATTGAAGGACACATATGTATGTCCAAAACTAGCCCAACAGCAAACAAACAACAGGACGTCTGAAAACAACTGAAAATTGGGCATTGCCTGCAGCTCAAAGAGCTGCCTGAAGGACTTTTAACCTAATGCAGACATCTACTTGGTAAAACTTAGAGAACATTTGAATGGGAAACCAGGTGGCACCCGATTCTTAGGATCATAAGCTTGAATAAGTGACTGAAAAGAAGAAGATGGTTCCTCTTTACAGGGACCATAAGGGATAATAAAGCGAGAGTGGCTGAGAGGTTGATGTGAGAGGTCGAAAACCAAAAAATAAATAAAAAAGGAAGGAAGGTGACTCTACGCCTTCACACCACCTTGTCCTTGTGTAAGACCAGAAAGGGTTCTCTACAAAGCAGCCAGCCCAGGCACAAGCCTCACTGATGGCAAAAAAGTAAACTTGTAAGTAAGAGTGGAAAGGGAAATATCCATGGTAGATTCAAAAGGTGTTTTTTTGAAGAGCTGAAAGAACCAAAATAAAATCCCAGAGTAATCTGTAATGAGTGAATGTGCAAGGGGAGCCACATGTAGGACACCCTACACAAATCAGAAAATGGAAAGCTAGTGGTCCTTCATCCTACAGAATACTGTCTGGGATGAAAATTTATTTCCCCACAGCTGGCAAAATATGTTTTATATGTGCGGTGGTAGACCTTGAGGGAAGAGCACATCCTAGCTTTTAGTATCATGGGATTCACCATTTCAGAAAGACTCCCAGCCCACAAGAAATTAACTTCAACAGTCATGTCCTTAAAGTCAGAAACTGTGAAGTAGGGTGGTAAGCCAGTCCTTGCGGCAGACAAACTGGATTATCTGGAAGCGTTCATGAAGCGTCTGCCAGGAATCTGATCAAGGACCAATCCTGACAGGACCAATCCAAAGCTATGATGTTCACTGGAATGCCCTTCATCTCAATCCTGTGGTGCAGACAAGGAGAAAGTTTTAGGGAGGGAAAGGTGAAGATCAGGTTTTACTGATTCTGTGGAGCCACCAGAGCATTTGCCAGAGGATCTCTGCACCTGAAGACAAACCTGTTCAGGCTGATGTTGAAACCTGGAGGCCAGAAGGTCCACATCCGGTGTCCCCCACCTGTAACACAGGCTCTGAAACACTTCTGGGTTTAGGGCCTGTTCCCCTGGGATCCTAACGCTACTGGCTGAGAAAGTCTGCCTGCCAATTGTCCACGCCTTGGATATAAATAGAGGACAAGGCTGGGACAAGAAGTATTGACCAGGACAGAATCTTTTCTACTTCTCTCACCACAGCAAGACTTCTGTTTCCTCCTTGATGGTTGATGTATGCAACCGCCATAGCACTCAGATGACCTCCAAGCTGGAATGTCCAGCATTGTCCCACAATTGCCAGTTCATTGGAGTCCAGATACAAAGCTATTGCTTTGTATCTGGATGCGTCGATCCCGATGAATGCATCGATCCCGATGTTTGCATAAAGTGACCTACTCAAGAAGCTTGTGGATGAAGTCTTAAAACAAACAAAAAAATAGTCTTAAAAAAGAAAGAATGGCTAGTAAAAATGATTAAACTTTTTTCAGTACGGAAAAGACATGAATCCTCCTAGGACAGTAGCAAAAATACTGAGGCATGATGGGTGTGGAAGGGTTTATACCAGGCTGGTCAGTTTTCTTTGTTTGCCAGCATCTTGCAGCCGGCAGTATAACCCAGTTGTCTCTGAATCCTGTGTCCCTCAATGAATGAGAAAGAAACAAATATTTGTTATATACATAGACTCAGATATTAGTTTTCTTTAATCAATAGAAAAACATATGTATGGCATTCTTGAAAAAGGCTTATTATTTAGCTGTTTTTTAACAGTAAGGAGCAATGTTTGATTTCCAGTAACCCTAGAAACGATTCATAAGTATTCTAGAATTGTTATAAATACTCAAAAGGGGTAAAAGCTATAACCTGTTTGGTTTCTATCAGTTACTGTACATTAATAGCTTTAGCGTGATGATAACAATTTAAGTTTTTTTAAAGAATGCAATCAAAGTTTATGCTAATGGAATACAAAAATAGATGAATGCTTCTGAATGTTTATAGTTTCTGAAGTTGTGCAATAATTCTGAAGCAACTGTGTGCCAAAGAACCACAACTGGTTCAGTAGTACAAGCTAAAATTACTCCTGCACTTAAGTAGAACTTCATGTTCCAAAGTTGTTGCCTCTTTGAAATACAGCCAATTCACATTTATTGACTATACAAATATTATTTAAAGGACAACTAAACAAAGATGATATTTCACTGTGCAGACAGCTACTGCAAGCTATCTGCTGTGCAGCTTCTGAGAATAAGTATTAATTAACCTCCTGCTGTATGCCCAATGTAAATACATGGTGTATGTGATTTTTTTCCCTGCAAAATGTTTCTAACACCCGGTACAGGCTGTGACATACAAGCATTCAGGCCGCTCTATAGTGGCCCGATCACTTGTATGATGTTAGAAAATGTGCAGCTGCCCTCTGCGCTCCCCCCACCACCACTGCTCCTCCCTCCTCCACTGCCACTGGCGGTTATCACTGGCTCTGCTGTGTCGACCACCCGCACGAGCCCGGGACCAGCACAGCGGCTCCTTAAACTAGAAACGGAGGAGAGGTCAGCATTCCCCCACTGCTAATCTCTCTTCCGATGCTTGAAGGTGGAACTGATGTGTATTACATCACTTCAGCCTTTAGCTGTCATTTCTCTGGTTGCTAAAGCCAGAGAAAAAGCTGGTGAATTAGATCTCTGCTCCATCGGCTTCTTCGGGGGTCTTAAAGACCACTTATGTCTTAATAAAGAGGACCTGTCATTGTATATTTGTTATTGTATTTTTGTTATCACATAGGGGGCTTGTTCCCCCCTATGTGATAGCAATAAAGTTAGGTGTAAAAACCAAAAAGTGAAAAAAAACATTAAAGTCACATATAAAGAAAGCAAAAAACAACACAAAAAAAGTAAGTCCCCCACATGCATGCACATATAAACATATATATGCATCGGGTGTGTCTACGTGTGAAAATTCTGCCACACATATTATATATCACCACGAATGTCGGGCCATTAATCACTGATAACACTAGACTGATGAGCAGTAGAAATGTGCAATTCATTTCGTTCCGAATCAAAATTCCGGCGAAATTTAGTAAATTCGGACATTCGGATGTATCCGAATTACAGATATAATGAATGCAAATTCGTTAGCGGTAGTCTGGACGAAATTTCGTTTGTTGGACGAAATTTAATTGCAGCAAAATTAAATTAGAATTTTTTTTAGTCTGCAGAAGAGGGGGAAAAAAGAGCGAGAGGTCCCCCCCAATTCATACCAGACCCTGTAGGTCTAGAAATGTTAGGAGGGATCCCCCAAGTTAAAAATTTTTAAAAAGTGCGTGGGGTTCCCCCCATAATCCTTACCAGGCCACGTGCCCTCGGCATTGGGAGGGTGTCCCCATGCCGGTGGGGACAAGGGCCTCTTCCCCACAACCCTGACCCAGTGGTTGTGGGGGTCTGCGGGCAAGGGGGCTTATTTGCATCAGAATACCCCTTTAATTAAGGGGGCACCTATATGCCCCCCTTGTGAATGAGTAATGGGGTACCCATTCACTAAGAGACAATTTTTGACTATTCCTTTAATTAAGAAAAAAAATGGCTCCATTGATGTAATCCAGCGTCAATCATGACGACCGTCCGAACCCGACGAACACTCACCGCAAAATTACATTCCTGCTCGAAAGTGAACAGATGGGCAGAGCGAGCCGTGATTGGGGCTGGGGTTCCCCCTTAAAATTCCTACCAGACCTAAAGGGCCTGGTATAGATTTTGGGGGGAACCCCGCGCACTTTTTTTTTTCTAACTGGGAGGGGGGTCCCTCCTAACATTCCTATCAGACCTAAAGGGTCTGGCATGAATTGGGGGGGACCTCACGCTTTTTTTTACCCTCTTCTGCAGACTGTAAAAAAAAAAAAAATTCCCTCAAATGTCATTTTGCTGCAACAAACGAACAAAAGGAAAACTAAAAAACGGAAAAAGGAAAACCGGACTACCGCTAACTCATTTTTCCCGAAACGAATTTTGAATTTTCGGACCCGAATCCCAAAAAACGAAATAAAGTAAAATCTGAATCAAAACAAAATGAAACTAAACGAATTGTTTGCCAGTGCACATGTCTAATGAGCAGTAAAAGCTTTTAAAGCGTCACCTTTGCCCATTTTTAGGTATGTTCATTTTTTGCAATTTTGCAGGCGTGCGCAATCTAAAGCTTGACATGTTTGGTGTCTCTTTACCCAACATGATCCCATATTTTATATTTTAAAAAAAATGTGGGTGAACTATGTGGTTAAGGCTTTTCCCCATAGTTCTCCTTAGGGTAACGGGAGGACACAAACTAGCGCCCTCCCGTCACCCTAAGCTCAGTATACCGCGAGCTACAGCTCGCGGTATACTGAGACGCCGCAGCTGAAGCGGATCCCAACAATTATGTCTGGATCCGCCCAGCTGCGTGAGTGACAGCTGGCTCTGCCTATCAAGAGGCAGAGCCAGCTGTGCCTGCCCCCTCCCCCGTTCGATCCGCCAGTCAGCGCTGGCGGATCGGAGCAGGGGGAATCCAGCCCCTCCCCTGTCACGGCAGAGAGCTGTGATAGGATCGAGAGGTGAGCGAACGCCGGCATGTGTTCGCTCACCTCCCGATCTACTGAGCCGGCCTGTGACAGTCTCATTGTCACAGGTCGGCTAGAACTATGAGGTGAGTGAAAAGCACTCACCTCATAGTTCTCCTTTAATAAAAGGAATTCACAATACCTCAGATGAACGCAATCCCAGATCTAACCTGCGTTAGCTGGTATTATGATAGTTGATGTAAAAGTGATTTCAACTGTCATTTGTGGTTAGCCAGGGTGAATGAAGGGGATCTGTTACTACTCTTACACCTATGAGAGCACACTATAATATTTTCTGTACTGTATCCAGGTAAGGCACACATGGATTTTTACAGAGGTATTTAGAAAAGGCGGCAAGAACTCGAAATGTACTAACACCAACTTTTCTGTGGGTCAGCACATTTCTTGTGTAGTTTGTTGTGTTAGGTGCTATGTGTGCCTTGTATCTTCAGTGAATATTCTCGGGTTTTCTGAGTAGCAAAAATTAAATCCCTCATCACTGTTGAGGCAACTGTACTAGCCACTGGTTCATGGGATCTTTAAATTAAGCTTTCAGGTTTGAAATGTTTTTGTGGAACTGTTGGATGACTGTGTGGAAAAGCCTCCAGTACATGAAAAGAAAAAACGGTTTCCATTCAATTATACTTATTATTGTCTTGTCTTTTGTAAATCACATCTGTGAACCATAAAAGTGACCACACCTGAAATGTGAAGTTGAGAGGTTGGAAGTCACATTCCATATCTTGAAGGTGGATGAAGTTAGAAGCATCAATTGTATCGCCATACACAAAAGAGGAAGGAGACACAGTCCTGTAAAAAGAGTCAACAAATTAGGCTCTGTACAAGATCTTAAAAATGTAATAGCCATGCTGGGTTTGTCCTTTTTGAAATTAGAGCAATAACAAACAACCCCAATTCCAAAAAATCCCATAAGCCCATATTTTATTCACAATAGAAAATAGAAAACATGTCACAATGTTTAACCCTTTTGCTGGCGTGCACCGCAATACCCAACATGTGTAGCGTGATCGATGTTTTTGTATATGTAGGCGCACCCGACGTGTGTTTGTGTGAATGGGCGCGAGCTTGCAGCAGCGGGGGACTTTAAAACATTTTTTACAATTATTTTTACATTTATTTTATTCTATATTATTTTTTTTAAACTGTTTTTTTTTACTTTAATTGCTATCACATACTGGCAAGTCCCCCGTGTGATAGCATATTGGTGGTAACAGGTACACTTTATGGTGATACTGGGGGTCCAAAAGTATCACCTATCCACTTTAAATACGCTATTGAAGTGCAATGACAGCTCAGCGACCAGAAGTGATGTAATCCGCGCCGCTCCCGGTCCCATAGAGAGGGGAGTAGATCAGTGAATGGAAGTTCACCGCTCTTCTCCCCAGCTTCCTGCTGACATGCAGTGTGCCGGGCTCGGGGTCACAGGAGGGGCAGAAGAGCCCAGGAAACATGGTGAGGTTGTCAGGCCTGGGGAGTCTGTTTAAACTGACCCACTGCCAATGACGTACTGTGTGTCAGTGGACGCAAAGGGGTTAAACATTGGATATGTTTTCTACTTTCTATTGTGAATAAAATATGGGTTTATGAGATTTGCAAATCATCGCTTCTGTTTTCATGTAGATTTTACACAGTGTCCCAACTTTTTTGTAATTGGGGTTGTACTAATACCTTGAGGTCTTTGGCCCTTTGTTAGGACACACAGTCCTGCACAACTAGTTTACAACTGATAATAGAGATCTGCCAGCACAGTACAGACAGGGTTAATTTTGGCAAACACTGTTGCCCAGCTCCCTCATAAGCAGAGGGAACTAAAGAGGATTTTTCAGCCCTGGAGTTTTCAGCAAAGAACATATAAAAGGGTAAGCCACCTTTATTTGTGTCTCACATGCTTCTCCTCCCAGACACTGCAATTGTGGGGTTTCAGGCAGTGTTGTCAATGCAGAAAGCAGTGGCCAGGACTAGGTGTGGCCAGGTGATGGCTGACAAGCCACAGGCTTGTAAATAAGCAGTGACAATGCTTCTAACCATCATTTATTTATCCCACTGAGTGCAAGCAGCCACAGCCTACATGAGAGTGGCAACTCTGTTCTGAATTTAGGAGTGGTACAGCATCATAGCCACACCATTACACGAAACTGAATTAAGTGAACTTTACTGCCAAGGTCAATATGAATGTGTGGGACTTTGCTGGGGACTGAGAGAAAACTGTAAGTGAATATTCACTTATAATTAAGTAACTATGGGAGGTGATAGTTCTGCTTAAAGGGAAAGCCCATAGACATGCATAAAGAAGGTACGTGGAAATAAGGTAACCGTAAAAGAATTTGGGTTTCAAATAGGGAAAGCTAGCGGTAGGCTACTAAACAAAATGAACAAATTATTACTGCTTAGGAAAAAAAACACAAAGCATTTTAAGGTGGAATGGCTTGACAAAAATATCATCTTACCAATTAATGGCAAAGTAACAGTGTCTTTGCAAAACTTCCCTGACACTTTGATACCTTACTAGCACTCTTCTACTGTTCTTTCCTCCATTGAAAATTACCACAATACTCTGAATGGGCAAGGTTGACAGACTTTTAATAAATTTAACAAAAGAAAAATTGAGGAGCTCAATATATAATTTTTTAGTGTTTCTAGTCTCTAGATAACTGTAGGGCAAATTAGAGGTGAACATTAGCAGATGTGCTAAAGAAGTTGAAAGTGAAAAATGTATTTTATTCATATTGGGAAGGGATGTCAAAATAATGATAACAGCAATGTATCCTGTTTTTACAGTCTGAGAACCAATGGCTTGATAAAAGCTTGTGCCGGAAAGTTCAATATACAAACATAAAAAGAATGTGATTTTCCACTGGCATGAAGATTGTACACTTCCTTTGTATTGCTATAAGATGACAGTTGGTTGCTTACCCCGTAACTGATGAGTCCACTTCATGCTTCAGAGGCACGGTTAGAATAAGGGTGTTGTCATGTAAGGACTCTGCCCGTTCAATGTTTCCGCTGTGGGGAAAAATATAATAAATGAACTATTAAATGTCATTAAGAGGTTTCCAAATCACGCACGCCCATCTAATACATGTAAAAATAGAATTAGCTTACTTTTCATTTTTTGTCTGTCTTTGGCTAGCTGCTTAAATATTATAGCTTAAAGTGTTTTATAAAGAGACCTCTGTAACACTAACAGGTTGTAGACTGCAGTTCAACCCGTTAAAATATTCTCCCTTAGGCTGACATCTCACCTTTAGCTGGTGAGGTATATAACACACCTGGCCAAAAGCATATATTAGAAATCACTAATTTATTACATTACCATTTAATGTGTTCTACAGAGAAATAAAAGATCTTGTTTAATACCAGGAATGTTATGACTGCTTCCTTTTCTTCAGATTGGAAGTAGTGTGGTTATTATTATTGATCACAATAACATTTTTGATACATGTAGCATGGTTTTTCCACAGTTTACTGTTTTTCTAGTCTATGATAGTCCCTCAATAAAGATAAACTATTTTTTTATATATTTTATGTAATAAATATGTTTTAAATATTTACAGAGGGATAACAGACCAGCAGTAAAATATTTTAATGGCTCCAATATAAGCACACACTGTGCAATGAGGAAGGAAAGCACCAAAAGAAAGATGGTAAAAGTCACAAATCTGGCATCCTCAATTTAGAGACTTAAACTGACATGGCAGAATAAAGTTAATAAAAATGTGATTTGCAATGATTAAAATGATGATAAATTCCTTATGATCTTCTTTTGACTGTTCTTTTGTTTAGCTATCCATAAGTAAACATAATTTTGACAGTCTGGAGAAGGGCATATGGGGACATTTTGGGCAATTCACTGGGGCTCTGTAATCATATGAAGGGTAAGAGCCCCTGAGTAATATTATTTAGGCTAGTGTAACTACTGCTTTGTAATTTATACAGACTTAGATAAAGATTATTGTCTTAAAGAGACATTTCTTTCCAAAACTTGTGATTATATATGACCTTGGAAAAAATAACTGGTTTCTTATAACAGTATTTTGTAAGTAAATTACAGTTGTGTTATCTAAATAAAGACAAGTAGCAGTGAATGGTCATTAATGAAAGAATAAAGCATCAAAAAGGTAATGCTGAGTCAACATGAACTCCTAAAACTGGGAGTAGAACGGATATTATGATTTCAGGTAGTTATTTATATACCTTTGTGCAGTGGCCAGGAATTGAAGAATATCATCCTCTCCGGACAGGTGACTGGTATCAAAGATCACACTGAAGTCATACTGTTGGAAATAAGTAATACAGAACAGCTTTTAAATAATAACCACAATAGTTATTATTATTCTTTCAAGAAAATCATATGTTTTACATATATGAGGATTACCGAGCTAGAGACTAAACTGTTAATAGTTTTTCAGTATGAAGCATGTTTATATAAATTCTAACTTTACTGAGTAATCTTGCATTCTGTTTTATTCTGGCCATATACCTATAAGAATATTTAAACAATCGATCCATAATGAATATTATAAACAATCAATCCTAGATTGAAACAACTGTTATGATGACGATCACATCTTTCCAAATGTGACGAGTATTAGACAATAGAAAGCACAACCTTCAAGTAACAGTACAGGAGCCACTAGGTTAAGTTATGGACTTAAAATGCATACTGTACATGGGAGGATTGTTCTGACACATCAGCTTAGAAATAAAAAGACAAAGATAAACAATAATAAAAATTCCATTCTCGCACCAACTAAACAGAACTGGCACCTAAAGTTGTCAAGGCCTACATTGTTTACATATATACGTATATTTATGCTTTACACAGTAAATATATATGAATATTAAGAGGGATATTCACGAAGGAGCCGAAGCATCTGCTAATCCTTCGGCTCACTTTGGCTGCCAGAGTCCTTCGGTTCAGGAGAACCAAAGAGCTGTCTGTACAGGCTATTCACAATAGCCCGTACAGCAGCCGAAGGTAGCCGAGTGGCTCAGCTCTTGTTCCCATCGGCACGGGGACAAGGTGCTTTTTCAGGGTGGAGAATGAAAAAGCACCCTCCCATATGGTCTGGTATTTTTAACTTGGGGTCCCTCCTAACTTTCCTACCAGACCTAAGGGGTCTAGTATGGTTTGGAAGGAGGACCCCGTGCTGTTTTTTTTTTTACTAACTTGTAATTTTTTTAATTCCGCTGGCTACCTCAGAATGTAAAAAACAAAAAAGTGTGTTTACATTCTTGTACTGAATTAGGAATGCTGATATATAATTGCTTCTTACAGTAATAAAAATGAAAATAATGTAAATATGTGCCACATATATCTGCTGTCACTACTACACATGAAAGAATTATATAATCTGTCAGTGCTCTAATGCTTGCCATGCACACAGTCATTTTCTAGCAGTTTCAGCCACACTGGAGAGGGTTTTCAATTTTAGAAATGTTTAAATGGATTAAAACAAAAGTTTCAGCATGCTTTAATTAACTTTACAGTTTGGAGGATAAACCTTTTCTGCTGCAATCCTCATGTAAACGGATGTGCATCCTTGGAAGGTGGAATGCAGCTTTGAACCATGGTGGTTAGGTGTGGGGTGTACACAGCCACACAGAACACCACAAGGATGGGGGTGAAAATATTGAAAAAGACTGTTTTCCCACTCTGCGTTAATACACCTAGAAACAATGACCAGAATAAAACTATAGCTTTACTATGGCAGCAGTTTAATTCTAGGTGCACAGATCAACAGTGGGTTAACTGAAAGTGCATGGCACAATATAGACAAAGTCTGTGGGGACAGAGACTTTTGAGGACCCAGCTGGATTGAGCTGGCAGGCAGGGTGGGAAGCTACATACTACCCCTGGAAGCCCTGCCACCCTAGACCACGGGGTATTTTGGCTATTAATGCTTGTGATTTAATTTGTTACTCTTTAGTCAATAAAGCCCATAATCTCTATTTCACTGCTGTATTGCAGACAAATTCTAGGTTGCTGCAACCAAAAACATCAACTACTTGCATCCGAAACCAGCATTCAGGGGCTGATTTAGAAGTGGAGTGCTTGCGGAGTAACTAGTATTTTCTTTCAAAGACCAATCATATATAAGAAAAAAACACTTGCCCTGTAATCCTCTAAATCCAGAATCCATGTAGAAAATAAATGACTATCACTGCAACATAAAATGAATTTTGATTCTGAGATATCAACCTAGGCAGAAGCTCACTAGGGTGATATAGTATTCGCACACTTATAATATTACAGCAAAAAGTGGGAATGGTTAATTTGAATAAAGGAAACGTTTCTTAAAAAGCAGAATAATATGTAATCTAGTGAGCCTTGAGACCCCGTTCGGTCACGGGGATTTGTCCTCACGGATCCGCCGACGTGAACGATCCCATACATTGCTATGGGGACCATTCATGCGACCGCGCGGATCCGAATCGCCCCCCGCCCTAACTACTCCCTGCACTATTTTTGCCACGCTGATCAGTGAGGTTTTCATAGAGCTTTCAACTGAACCGTGCTGATCTGTGTGGCTTTGGGCATTTTTAATTGTGTTTCAGCACTGAAACGCAATTAAAAACTCCCAAAACCTTTCTTTTGAGATCAGCACGGTAACCGCGCTGATCAGCAACCGCCCTGGTGTGAATGGGCTCTCTATGAGGCTATTGTAAGGAATATCAATGTATTTTCATAGTCATGTTTAACCTTATGTAGGTGTCTTATATAGTATATAGATAAACAGGGGATACTTACATAAATCACTGCTCACTGACTCATCAGTACATGTCTACTACACAAGAGTGGGCATGGCATGACATAATATAATGGCAGATCCATCCTCACCAACCTCTGCATTGTACAATACATCACTAATCTGCTCCCACCCCTAGGCTGGAAGATGGGACACCATACTTCTGGACACCCCTGTTCTCCCTCACTGATCTAGCTCCGAACAGAAGACCAATAGTAGCACAAATCTTTCCATCTCACCACCTCTGCCTCCCATCCATCCTGCATTCTACCTACATGTCTACCTAATACAGAAAAAGCTGCATTCTGCTCAAACCTGACCATAATTTTTACCAAACACCAAGCTTGCAAACCCTTTAGTACAAAAAATAAAACTGGGAGACAATTTCAGGTTAAACATTGGGGGCTTGGAAGACTGAGGAGATTTGGTTGAGCTTGTAAACCATCATGAATAATTGGGTGATTTGACAGATCTGCAGTAAAGATTTCTCTGGTGCTGCAATTAGGCGTAACTTATTAAAAAACATGCTGTAGGAGAAAGATGGGTCTGAAAAGGTTAGTGCATATTTTCACTGAATCCTGATACGCATTTACGCTATACAGGATCAAATTGAAAGCATTTGCTTTACTTTTTAACATTTCGATATTCACTTATCAGGTTTGCTAGGGCTTTGGAAGTGTACACTTTTTTCTAGCAGGGGACTTAGAAGAATTAATCTCTAAACCAATAAAAATGCAGCTGTTACCGTTTGCAAATATATCAGCAACTTATCTTTATGAAAGGCCTGACAAACAGCACGCCATCTTCGACTTCCATAGCTACTGCCTGATTACTTGGAATAGACATTCACTCTTTTCTGCTTCTAACAAGCGACAGTCAGTGAGTTGCAATGCCCAGTTCTTCAGTACAGAGAGCCTGGTGTGGAATTGTAATGGGCAGCCAATTAGAACGCGATCAAAATGCATGAGATTTTGGGACTTCTTGATTGGTAGTGTTGCCAAACCTTGCTTTAATTAGGTGCCTTAATTTATGGTAAATCTTCACTGTGTGGCCCTGCCTATTGCTGCACAGCCTTTTTTTTTTACAGAAAAGTCCTGGAAACATTTAGCATCTACGTTCACCACTGCTGCATTCATCCCTATGGCTAGGTCCATACTCATGGCAGCCCCTGCCATGCAGAGAAGCATGGTCCCAATCACAGGAATAAATGGGGCGAGTGAACATTGAGATCTAGATGTGGAGGGGACTTTTTGGGCAAAGGCTTAGTGGTGCTGGGCAGGGGTATATGGCTTCCACTGAGGGCAAGTGAGTGGGGAGTAGCTGCCCTTTAAAGTTTGGCATAGGATGGAACATTTTATAACTGCAAAAGGATATTGTCTAGAATGAGAAAACAAGTGTTCTAGACCCATAATGAATACATTTGCACCTGTAAGTCTTCTTTACTCCATTTCTGTGTGCTGACTGAAATCATTCATGGTAAACTTTCATCTAATGTCACTTTGAAAACAAACTCAAGATATCAAGCGCAGTGCAGAAGCAGAGACCCTTTTGTGAACCCCATAGGAAACTGGAAAAAATAATGAATTCTACAGCTGCTCTATCCTCCTCCCACATAATAGGCAAATTATGAAAGAAACTATGATTTCCATGTGTTTTGATGAATTGCTCACTTTCCTGTGTAATGTAAGCTTCAGCCTTGTACTTTCATGCGCCATTAATTAAAATAATCATAATATAACAGATCATTAATTAATCAAGTATACTAAGTTATAGTCACTGGGATTTTCTATGTAACCACAATGCATTTGAAGCCCAGGAGCTGACTGACTGACACCAGGCAGTTTCAACTCAAAACCCTGCCAGACCTGCATGTAGCTGTTCATAATCACATCTATTTTTAAAAGGTTTTGGAAAAGAGAACTGTTTTTCTATTGCTGTTTTGAAATGGTGACTGGAGCTTAAGTGGTTAACTACACAGGAGCTATCCAGCTCATTTTGCATTTCGTTTGTCAATTGAAAGACATATCCAGACTTAATTTTTAACACACTGGGGCATGGTTTAGCTTTCATTCTCTTAAATGCACTTATAAAAATACAGGACCTCTGTTAACTGTTGTAAAAAAGGTTAGCACAAGCTCCGCCTGCAAAGGACATCAGGACAGCAGGACAGGTAGGTATCCATGCATTTCTTTACTGGCTCAAG
Source organism: Nanorana parkeri (assembly GCF_000935625.1). Classification (NCBI taxonomy): domain Eukaryota; kingdom Metazoa; phylum Chordata; class Amphibia; order Anura; family Dicroglossidae; genus Nanorana; species Nanorana parkeri. Next base: position 96,306 of record NW_017308180.1, on the reverse strand, counting down.
CTTTTAACTATAATCAGATTGGTTGCTATGTACCAGGTTTTCAAACTCATCATATTCTGTTTGATTATCCGTATAAAACAGCACATTATTTAGTATTTTATGAGTATAAGCCTCAAAAAGCTTTGCAAAAAGCGAGAAGAGTGAAAACCCACCAACACCTGCTGGAGAAAACCAAAAATACTTAGAAACCAGTGATAATTATTTAGTTTCAATGATTAAATGGCTACCAAACTCTGACTTGAGGCACCTTACCTTAGTCCTGGACCTCATGAATGGAAACCCCACACTGCACTTGAGATAGTCTTCATCCAGCAATTCACAGGCAATGCCCTGCTCCTCCTATGAAAACAAAATGTCAAAAATATAATTGTGTAAAAAAGAGAAGGGTTGATAGTTTTACTATATAGCTATATTTTCATGCCCTTGCTGCTGTTTGTAGATACTAAATGTCTCTTGTTATTGCTGTTATCTGAAGCTGCTTTAGATTCAAGCAAGTGAGGGGAAATCATACATGCAGTGGGGTCACAGACAGCAATGGAAACTGACTGGGGTTTACTCATCTCTATCCAAAGCTTTAAAATGTGCTTGCAGTTAGGCTTTACAATTTCAATTCTTTACAAACTGTATTTAGAGCTTGCTTCTATATCATTTCAAAATCTGCATGCACCTCTAACAAAAATAAAAATTACATGTAGTAATTAAACGGATTCTACCAAGATGTCATCCCTAAAGAAAAAAATTTACTTTAAAATTTTTTACGTATTTCTAACTGGTTCATGAATTATTACCATAGATTAGTATCCAACAACATATGTAATATACACACCTAACTCACTGTTAAAGTGGAACTAAAGCTTCCCCTAACATTGCTTATTGGTAGGCTTTTAATGGCAGAAGTGTGTAAGTCTCTTCTGACAAAAAAAACTTTTTTCTACCTGTCAGCATTTTATTTTTCCTGTCCACTGAGCCACGTATGCACAGCTCAACGCACAGACACGGCATGCTGAGATAAAGTAACTCCCCTGTGCCTGCACGCTAGCCGATCAATCAGTAGGCTAAAGATGCTGAACCTGGAAGAAGACTAGGGAGAAGATGCCAGCCCCAGTGAGGGAGGAGCAAGGGCGGGAGGGGATTTCTTTGGCAGGTAAGTCTGCCATAATGTGCTAATATGTTGTGTATACTAGCATATTATGGCTAAAATCTCCAGTGAGGCTTTTTTAACATGCCTTTACTTCCGCTTCAATGTCTTTTTAGAAAGAGAGGGCACAGTACAGATCATAGACTAAAATACTAATTCTATAGCATGTTAACAAGCAATACTCTATTATCTGAGCTTTTTTAACCTTTTCTGCATGTTTACATTGTGGTTTAATAATTTTGACAGAATCTTGGATTCCATTAAAGCTGAAATGCTCGAAAATATATGAGACACAAATAATCTGAATCTGTATTAAACATATTTTTAACAGCCTTTAGCAGTCTCCTGTGCAGCAGACTTCAGATTAGGAGAGGTAGTAAAAGGAGCCAATCAGTTGTGATGTAGTGCTCATGTGCAGAGGAAAAGACCTGTAAGTATTTTCCAACTGCTCCAAATGAAAGATGTATTTATCCAACACACAAACCACTGATCTAAAAACTTCAAGGGTGCATGGTCAGTGGTAGTGCCGCTAGGGACTCAGAATGAAGAAAGTCTAGCACTCCATGTAAGATATAGCTCTTTGGTTAAAGTTTCCCAATTCTGGTTAATATACAGTACAAGTACCACCTTGTACAAGACACAGCATGTTAGCACAATTAATAAAGGAAACCTGGAATCTTTTGTTTATCATAATAATACTTTGCAAGGTGGTAGATCACAAAATACACAACATCACATTTTATAAACCCCCTAAAAAAAGCACTACAGTAAACTAGGAAAGCACTGTAAAATTTTCATCACCTAAGCAAGTGGAGGAAATAACACATCGTCGTAACCAACACACGCACGCTATTCAAACAATGATATATATATAGAACAGAAGTCTGACTGACGTCACTGAAGTTAATTCATCCCAGCTATAAGATGCAACATCCCATTACTAGATGTTATTCTTTAATTACCTAATCAAATATATGCAAGACTTCAAAAAGCAAGTTATCTGCTTTCTCAATGCTGATTTATACAAGAAAAATGCACATTAATGTGGATCCATTTTAATGACTTACCATTTTGAATGTAATTGTACCTGTTTAATAACAAAACCATGGCCTTCCCATTATTATTAGCCATTAAGCTAAATTACCATTGGTCTAATATTGTAAATGTTTGGGCCTGAGAGGAAAGACTGAAATGTGATATGATTACTGGTTTGAGACTGATTGAAGAGGTGAGGCTGCAGATGAGTGCTAGTTTATGTTCACAATATATGTTAAAATGTTTATCATAGCACAGACCATTATAGCCAGGTATACCACAACCGATTCCTTTGTTGAGCCTGGTTGGTATTGACAAGGACGGTTTGAAACATATACAATTGATCGACTCTCCATATAGATGATCGAGCACAAGCAAAGCAAGCTCTATAAGAGTGAGCTTGATGAAGGAACTACTGCCAATTTCCATTTCCATTTTATTCTCTTCTTTAGCCTACTATATCGAAACTTGCCACTTACTCTTGGTCTTTACAAGAGCAATTGAGCAGTCCTTATACCTGGTAATAGCTCTATACTGTGGGGGGGGACTTATCAAAACTGGAGCAGGCAAAATCTGGAGCAGATTTGCACTGCAGCCAATCAGGTTCTCTGTCTCATTTTTAAATCTTACCTGAGAAAACTGAAGAGACTGTTGATTGGTTGCCATGGGCAATTGCTCCAGATTCTGTTTGCTCCAGTTTTCATAAATTCCCCCCTGTATGTTTTGTATCTTTACAATAACTATATAGACAAATTGTTTTACTATATAACCTATGAATACTATCAATGTCATGTTTACTATTGTTCAATAAAATATATATATATAAGTGTTTGACAAGGATCACAGAAATCACGGAAAGAGCTTAAAAGTGTCACTTCAAGATGTGCAACCTAGCGCTAAACTGAAGCAGACAATCAGCAGATTATATCTACATGCAAGCAGGAATAAATAAGGTATGGTTCATGCCCCAGTGATATCACTACTTTTGTTTAATATGATAAATAGACTTCGTACGATTCGTTTCGGAAAGATTCGTTTTTCGGACAAATTTTTTTGGAAATTCGTACATACGGATGCATCCAAATTTTCGAATGCAAACGAATACGGATTTCTGATAGCGAAAAGTTCAGATGCATCTTAATTTCTTTCCTGAATTAAGTTTTATTGTGTAAAGCATCAACTTAAAAAAAAAATCTGAATTTTCAGTAGTATGTACAAATTTTCGCTATGAATGCATTTATGTTGCAGCAAAGGGACATTAGACAAAAGAGAAAAGCATCCCTGGCCCCCCCAATTGATACCAGACCCTTTAGGTCTGCTAGGAATATTAGGTGGGACCACCCAAGTTTTTTAAAAAAGTGCATGGGGTTCCCCCCAAAAGTCATACCAGGCCCTTTAGTTCTGGTAGGAATTTTAAGGGGGAACCCCACCCCCAAGAAATGGGGAAAAAGTGGGGTCCCCCCTAAAATTACTACCAGACCCTTGATCCGAGCACAGGCCCAGCAGGGCAGGAAAGGAGGGGGGGTGAATGAGCGCCCCCCTCCCTGCACCATACTAGGCCATGTGGCCTCAGCATTGGAACCTTTTAGTGAATGAGTAGGGGTACAAGTACCCATTACTCATTCAAAAGGGGGGCGACATCTGGGTGTCCCCTTAATTAAATACCCCAATGCAAATAACCCCCCCTGCCCGTGGACCCCCACGACCACCGCGTCAGGGTTGTGGGAAAGAGGCCCTTGTCCCCATCGCCATGGGGACACCCTCTCAATGCTGAGGGCACGTAGCCTGGTATGATGCAGGGAGGGGGGGGGCGCTCAATCATCCCCCCCCTTCCCTGCCCTTCCTGTGATCGGATCAAGGATCTGGTAAGAATTTTAGGGGGGACCCCAGTTTTTTAATCCATTTTTGGGGGCGGGGGTTCCCCCTTAAAACTCTTTTTTCATTTTAAACTTGATGGGGTCCCTACTAACATTCCTACCAGACCTAAAGGGCCTGGTATCAATTGGGCGAGGGGGGGGGAACCTCATGCTTTTTTTTTTTCTTTTGTCTAATATCACTTTGATGCAACTAAAAATTCGTCCATACTATCGCTAAGGAAAAACAAATGCTAGTTGATTTTACATCAACTCACAAGATTAAACTTACTTGGTTACGATGAGCTGAAACTCCAAATTTGTGCTGGTTTTCTTTTCTACATTTTTAATCAACCAGCTTCAAAATGGTCTATATAGCCACATCAGTAGAACAGAAAAAGTGGCTTTAATAAACTATAAGACATCTTCAATATTACAGAACAAGTCCAGTTGAATGTGACTAACTACAACCGGCTTTTCTACTGTACACATATGTTAGCCCCCTTTTAACAGATTATGTTAAGTCCCACACCTTTCACAATTTGGACACACCTAGTTTTTGTGACATGCCATTTCATTATCACCCTATAAACTGTTCTCCCAGGATGACATCTCTATAGTGTATTTCTATGTTCTTAGTTACAATACAGGTCCAATGCTGAATCTCATAATGACCACGGGTGGTAAAAGCATTCAATGAAAGGCTTTATAGCGTGAGTTTCAGTTGTTTATGAAGGTGTGCTTGATTTACACTGGCTTTCATCTCACAGAATGAAAAGGAAGAGGAAGCCTCCTGGGAGGAAGGTGATAATGTCTAGCAAAAATGCCCTCTTCTTTTATCTGGTGTATCTAGAGCTATTATTTAGACAATAATTAACAAGGTAGAGTTATTTACAGATTTATGGCCCTATCCAAATATGGATATTTCCATATCCAACACTGGAAAGGATACAAAGGCTCCACAAATATTGGAATTAAGAGTAATCTCTATTTCCACCACCTGCTATGCTACAGTGTAAATGGGGACAGCACAGTGGCTAAGTGTACAGTGCTTTTACTTTGTAATGGAGAGGAATTGTATACTGTATGTCTATGATACAAAAAAGGCCTTTCAAAACATCTACAGTATGTTGAAAATATAGTGGTTTTGTATATAGTTTCTCTCTTTATTAATTATCGTAGCATCTAAAATTATTATAAAATTTTCATTTATTTCAAAAATATCCTTGTCGCCAAAGTAAGGAAGCACTACATCACTGACTACTAGCATAATGGGGCACCACAATGACCACCTGTGTAAGAGGCAACTTCTTCACCGAATGCCAATATGAGGAGGCACTTCTTCACTGACCACAGTTTGTAGCACACACTTTGCCACAGGGCCAAGTTGCTAAGCTACACTGGTTTATGTACTGCCTACTCTTATGCATACCCTTATTTGGACATGTACTGTAAGTCGCACTCAATGCTTAGCACGATGTGGACATGAGCACCAAAACGTTTCTCTTTTCAGGGAACTCCAGGTTCGTCACAATCCTTGCAATGCCCCTGCATGGGAGTGACTCATTTTAGAGCACTGTCTAAAGTTTCAGGGAGACTTCCCACTTATTTGTTTGTTTTAATGTGCATTATTATGTTGCACATTTATTTTGGGGACCTTCAGAGCACACGTCAATCCAGTTAACAGTGCATCTGACCCTTCATTGCGCCACAAGGCATACTGTAGATATGAATACAACACATACACCATGCTGTGGTACACTGCATTGGAAAAATTCAGGTATGTTTTTTTGGTGTTGGTCTCATACTAAAAGACTAGGTCAACATCCCACATCAACACATAGGCTGACAATCAAACCAAGCAAGAAGGCAGACAGCTTCTGCTGTGGTGTGTTAGCTATCCCGCATTGCTCTAGGAATCCTTTATCATTCAACCTTTATTTACAAAACAAAGATTATATGTACTGTATATACTGTACATAGCAAAAAAAAATATACACAAAACCATTACAGTTTCCTTTTAAGCGTCAATCCTTGAATGCATTTTAATCAATAACCTTGCATACAACTAGGCCAGCCATATACCAGTCACTGCAGAATAAAACGAGACCAGCCATATGCCATTCAACAGTTTTACTCATGAGTCACGGCCGAATGCCAAAATTACTTTTAGAATACCTAAAGTCTGGGTCGGTATAATTGCTAATTGATATAAGTGTTTACTTACAGTTTTCAGATATGTGCTGTGATGGGGGACTAAGTCTTCACAATAGTTTTGTACAGATTATAAACACTTTACCTGTCTCTGTAGAATGTAGGTCAGTGTTTTTAAAGCAGACCTGAACTCTGATTTTCCAAATTCCCTATTTTAAATCTTTACCCTCTCCTTCAAGAGAATCTTCCCCTTCTCTGCTTCCACATTTCTCGCTTGGACGAGAATAACATACATGTACTGCCTACGCAACCTGTAGAGTTCTGAGAAGTTTTTAGGCAACCAGAAGAGCTCTTGGAGCCAATCCTGCACATGCGGACCCAGCGCACTAGCTGGGGAATCATATTGTTTACATGTTGGCATAGTATGGGCAAGCCATAAACAATTTGAATGTACTGTAAAGAAGAAAGCTTTGCCTTCAGTGCAAATGGTGGCAAGGTACATGCTAAGTAAGTTATGAAGAATGGATGATAAAGCTAGACTGCATGTAAAGGTAAATAAGCAAGTTGTGATTTTATATAATTGTTAATAGTGCCTTTTTTGTAGGCTTGGATGAATTTCCCCTTTAAACTATGGGTTGAGACCCAAATTGGGTAATGTAACTTAACTTAGTTTGTCGAAAAGCGAAATCAGTGGATTCCTGGTCAGTGATACCACACTCACTGACAGCACAAGCACATATAAAGAACTGCCTCCTTATGTATCCCTTCCCCCTTGCTTTTAGAATGTAAGCTCTCAGGGGCAGGGCCCTCCTTACCATCTTGTCTTGAATTGTATTGTATTGTGCTTGTTATGTCTTCCTTATATTTTAAAGCCCTGCGCAAACTGTTCGCGCTATATAAATTGTATAATAATAACAATAATAATGATGATAATAATAACTACAGCGCGTGCAAAACAGAAGGCAAGGGAAATTAAAGAAACAAGGTTGTGAGGTGAAGAGACCCCCCCGATGCTAGATGGAAATGTCTGCTAAAAAAATAATTTATTGTGTGGGGACGTTTCCGATAATGGAAGCCTTAAATTTCACAAGAGTAATAGGCATTTTAACAAGATATCCTTTTACAGCCATTGTTATTTGTCTTTGTATGACTTTGCTTACATTTTGGTACTAATTCTCTTCTTTGGTCCCAGTACAGCAACAATTTTCTTGTCTAGGTCCTCATATTACAAAGTGTAGGAACTGCGCATGGTGAACGCCAGCCTGATAGTTGGCCTGCTCTATTTCCAAATTCTACCTCACAATCTGCAAACAATCTGACAGACATAAAGCCCCTACTCCTTTTGAATCCTTATGCCGTCCACACTCTGGCCCTCTCAATGCGATCTCTACATTATACAAACTGATTTCGTCGTTCAAAGATGAGGGTCTCCCACCCTTTATGTAGACATGGGAGAGGGAACTTGGTTACTCTTTCTCTGATCAAGACAAACTAAAAGCTAACTCTCTGACCCACAATCTCTCCATGTCCAGCTCAGCTCAAGAATGCAGTTATAAATTACTAGATGGTATCGATGTCCATCTCTTCTTCACAAATTTGTCCCTGATATTCTTGGTATATGCTGGTGCTACCATTCAGAAGTGGGAACCATGCTGCATATTTTCTGGAACTGTGCCAAACTAAAGCCCTTTTGGGACACATATCAGAGGGTGATGGCTTATGACCCTCCCCGTTCTACCCAAGTTGCTCTCCTTTCCATTCTCCCTGGGTCTTTCAAATCCATAAAACGAGACCTCCTACAATTCTTCCTCATTGCTGCCAAGGTTCTCATTCCCAGGCATTGGCATACCACCATTGTCCTGACTACTACTGAGTGGATTGCAGAACAAAATAATGCATTTGGAAGAATTGACTGCCCAACTCTCTGGCCGATACCCTCAATTCTCATCAGTCTGGACTCCATGGATCCTTCACCAAGATCCAAACCCTGACTAATGTAATCTGTCTCACTCACCACCATACTGGACCTTGTGTCTGAACTTCCTGTACTTTGTCTATTACCCTTGGACTCCCAGGCATGCACACGCCCTACTAACACTCCCTTCCTACTTGTGCTCCTTGACCTTCCCTTCCTTTCTTTTTTTCTCTCTTCTTTCTCCTTCTCCACCTCTTCTTTACTTCTATTTGTTGCACTTTATATTTGCAGTTACTCCCTGGCTTTCTACCTTTATTGCTGGAATTTTTTATGAGATGGCATCACGAAGCCCACTTGAGACATGCTGTTTGGCCATTGCTGCCTCATTACAAAGGCACTGATCACGTACGATTTTCTATCTTCATTTTCTACATAACGCAGTCCATGAACACAAAGTATGCTTACTTCATACTGGCCTGCCTAGGGAATATGTTCGAGTGCAGGTGCCATATATCAGTTTCCAATGTGATACTTGTCTTATGCTGCCCTGGGAAACCCGTATTTTGTAATAAGTAATATATAATACAGAATATATTGTATGTTGTTATGTTTGTATACCATGAAAATTTGTTTAATAAACTTTTTTTTTTAAATGTAGGAAATCTTGATCTAAGTAATGCTAGTTAGCTGTGTATATTTCTTTCACAGCGAATTAGTTAAAAAGCATAGACACATTGCTAGGTACAAGGAAAATCATGTCCTGAAAAATAACGTTTGACAGTGCAAGACCATAAAATAAACAAATTGTAAAAAAGAATGAAAATATACAACCACAAAGTGTTTGGCATTGGTTAATCTTATCTAAATATCTACTCAAATATCACACTTGCCCAGCAGCTCTAAATTCATGGGGGACCTATAACTATTCCCTACAGTCTGTATCCTATCTGGTGTGAAAAACATATTTATATAAAAACCTTTTAAAGTATGGCAAATATAGTAATGTTTTGATTTTGTTTGAATCCACAATTTAAACAAAGGCTTTCAAAACTTGGCAATAGGTTGTGTTTTTGTTATAGAAAAGCATACATTTTCACAGTAGGTAAACATGCTAAATTTTAAGAACGAGGACATATAATATACAGAGGTGGTTTATTTTCTAAAAAGGCAGTAAAACATGGCCTCGTTAATTATGTGCATAGGATATGAATATACTTCATACTGATGAGTGAGTATATATACAAGTTTGACGAAAGCTGCCAAACAATTGCTAAAATATACTAAAGGTTGCCAAATAATGCTAGAACTAGCAATTCAATCATGGAGGAGAAGGGGCGTAGAGAATATATACATATCCAAAAGTCAACAAATCCATACCTCTATTATTAGTGCAGCTTATACAGTATGCTCCGTACTAATTCTCTTTCTGGTGTTTTAGTGTTAATGAAACAGACTGTCAGGAGACTAGGCAGTAGAAACTGGCATAAGGGAGGTGAAATAAGATTCCACTACATACCTACCAGTGCTCTCTCTGTGCCATAAATTACCCTAAACCAGCTATACTGCATATGGAAGGAAAGAAGGGAGGAAGGAAGGAAGGAGAAACTCGCAATTTCCATTCATTCTATTCTAGGTATAACATAACAACAAATACATCAGAAATCAATGGCTAATGAGTTGAAAGAGTTAAGCAACTTGAGCAGCCCATGAAATGGACAAACAATACAACAATGTCATAATAAAAGACCAGAGTCTGGCTTTCTGCACTGCATTAACACATGGAATTTATTCCACAAGTCATACAAGCAATCTTGCATGATATCATGGTATGGCCTCTATTTTGTGCTTCTTTCTTGTAAAATATGTCATTTTATTGCAATGTTCTTAAGTCATAGTATCCCATGAGGAATACATCCAAATGAATGTAAAAGAAAAACACCCCCAGCATAGTTTGCAGGGATTTCTCAATGCCAGACATTTACTTAAGTTTATGGGAAGACAGCAATCCAGTAAAAAATAGTTTAGATCCAGGAAACTGGCTTTATTATGGAAGTTTGTGCAAAGAACTGACATTTATCATTTTGAAGCAACTTTGTATCACCATAGCTAGCAGCAAAAGGCCTGAGCTACACAGCAATTTTTAGTATTTTAAACATGCTATTAAAATGAATGGGAAAAAAATCACAGATGACCCATGATCAATCGTTACCAGATACAGCACTGGGCCCCTATGGTGTAAACTGCACAGTGACATGTAACAATCATTATTGACACACAGTTGTAATTAACTGCTCTTACATGCTACGATACAGCTTACACCATAGGCAGCCTATTGTACTGTCATTTAGCAGTTGATCCCTGGTCTTTTAAGACGTAATCCCAAACAACTATAATAGTGAGACTGCTATTGAAGCTGTCTGTGTTCGGCGTCAGACCTTAGGCCCCATTCACAGCTGAAGCGATACAACGCCCAACAGGAGTTGCTTTCAATGGTCCTTGTTCACATCTGAGCTTTCTTTTGCTTGTAGCAAAATGTCTTTAGCTCAGAACAGAACATAAGATTCTTTTAGGGCAGAGTCTAGCGTTTTGACCCCAACAGACTTCAATGGAAGCGCCTGAAAAACAAACGGAAAACGTGGAAAAGCGCACATTATCCTTCGTTTTATTGCCTACTAACAAGCTTTTCATTGGGTAAAAATAATGATCAAATAACTGCTCAAGCCTGAAATGCAGGCAAAAAAACTACAGAAATTACAAGTACTTGCTCAAGAAGCAAAAGGAAAACCTGATAAAAGTTGAATTTTCTAGGTGGGTCTTGCATAAGAAACTCTGAAATCTGCATTCTTTTTGGGCAGCATGATGGCTCGCAGTTAGTTATCATGCCTTGCAATGCTGATGCGTTGTGTTTGAATCTTACTAAGAACTGCATGAAATGTGTATGTTTGCCTGTGTTTTCTCTTACAATAAAAACATATATATACTGGTAGGTTAATTGGCCTGTGGGCAAGGCTAGGTGTGTGGTAGTGATTTAAAAAGGGACCAAGCGAGACAAAGTTTTCTTTGGATTTTCTAATCTTTTTATATTGAAGAAAAGGCAGTATTACAATGCAGTAAATACTCCAAGTAACATATGGAACAAGAAGGCACTTTTATCATTTCAGGAACAAGGCAACTTAAACAGGCAGACTTATAGGCGACTTGATACTCAAGAAGCGCTGTAGGTAGGTTCTTTTCACTAGCACAAACAGCCTGGGTAGAATGGTGTACTGGCGTGGCTGGGTGCAAGGATGTGCCAATTTCAGATATAGGTTACAAGATCCTCTCCAACTGCAAGATCACCAGGAGGAAATCAGGGCTGATCCTTTTCTATTCCTATTCAACAGAAACCTTTCCCTATCTCCAGTCCAACTCTCCCTATCAAGTGTGTGCACTGGGTCCAATATGGCCAAACTCTTAGGAGAACTCTGGGTCCAATTAGACAAAGGTCCCCTCAAGATTGCCCCCAGGAGCCCTGTACTGAGGACAATTCAACCCACTTGCAGGCTTCCCTAGCGTCAGAGGTAAGCAGTGATCAGGTGATCTCTGTGTTTACCTTCTGAAAGCTAACAATGAAGTGAGTGGGCAATCTCATGAACGCTGCCTCACTAACTGGGATGTCATCCGCCGGAGCGGTATTACTGCTTGCTGGGTATAATGGTGACTGCCACAAAGTACCATGCTACAGGCCTCCAAAATTAGCCCCATTGAAGTACAGATATATAACTGAAGTACAGATGCTAGACTCTAAGTTCCTTCATGGATAGTGAGCAATATGGACAGTTCAATGTCTTCTGTAAAGAGCTGCAGAACAAGTGTCCATGCTATTATCAATAAAGATAATAAATAATGACCATAGTATTAAATCAAGAGTCACGGACCCAGTCAGGGACGTCTTTAAGTTGCCAGGTTAAATGCTTTTGGTACCTCTTTAGAAAATGGCCTATCAAATGTACATATGGTAGCAAAATACAATATTTTTTCAAATAGCAAATGATCTTGCAGTTCCATTTTTTACTGTAAGATTTGTTAAAATATCTCCAACAGAGCTGAAAGAAAGCAAATTACAGAAATGACGTTTTCTTTGGCTTCAGGCGTACCTTTTCCTGTCATATTCCATGATCTCATTAGAAAGTATAACAGACACACCCTGCTTTCACTGAGCTTAGTGATACTTGAAGCACACTCCTGCCTAACTGCTGATTCTGACACTTTACTACAAATACAGCTATTTCTGGATCAGGAAGATCTCACACTCACCGACATAAAAATACAAATTTGTATAATGGCATCACATAATCAGTGCGAAACAATACCAATTGTAAAAAGACCTATCCACAGAGTTGTGAGTTTTATTTTAAGTTAATGTTGCTGTGATATTACCAACCGCTCTACAGCACAAGAGCTCATTCCAAGCAAAGCAGACTGACCCTGTGCTTCAAATAAAGCATCCTTTTTTATCCCTCTAGACAGACCAACTACACCCAGACTTGTTAGCAGTCTGCTCTTCCATTTCCATAGCACGTCTCTTCAAAAATGTCAGGGGATGTCAGGCTCGTCCTCGGCACCCCCGGCCGCTCCGGCGCCGCGTCGCTCCGGTCGTGACGTCACGCGGCGCTCCGGCCGTGACGTCACGCGGGGATCCGCCCCCTGGGCTCGGCGTGGGTCTTATAAACCCAGTGAAGGCAATCACTCGGCGTTCAGTCAATGTGGAACGTTGAGCGATTGCCTCCACTGTCTCCACTGAACCAGTCCGGCTCCCACACGCTGCTCAGCCTGCAGTGCACTCGGACACAGCTCCTCACTACAGTGCCTCTCAGCCTTTGCAAGGAAAGACATCTTCACGGGGTTGACACCTTAACCGCAAGTATCAGGGCCCAGGCTCTACATGGGACTACATGTTCAGTTGCCTGAACCCATACTGTTGCAGTATTACCTATTCTAAGCTAAAAATCTGCATCAATTCCTACTACTGGAGGATTGCCTGCCTAAACTAAATACCTGCATCAACTCATATTGTCTAACTAGATACCTGCATCAATCCATGTTGTCTAAACTAGATACCTGCATCAATCCATGTTGTCTAAACTAAATACCTGCATCAATTCATATTGCTGAAACATTTCATGACTATGATATATAATTGCATTAATCCATACTGCTGATTTATTTCCTGGAATTGCTGTTAGCTATAGTGAGCCCAACAGCTGTGGTAGTGTCTTCAGTTATATAACCCTGTAGAATCCCGAGCTGTTTTATGCTACAGTCCCATCAGACCCCGTTCACACTAAATTTAACTTCCCTCAAGTCTAGGCTGGGATACATGATGTGGAACGGCTTCCTAGCGCACTGAGTGTGTAGGGAGTCGCCTGACTGACCCAATCCCATACAGCCTACTCAACAGTTCCGCAGCTGCAATCCATTTCCCATCAACCCGCTTGATTGTGATAGGGGAGGAAGTGCAGGTCAAACCATGCAATAGGATATCCTATATGTTGTCAAGTCCACCAAACCCACATTCATTTTTTATTTTTATTTTACTTAAACGTACACTGCAGATATAAATGTAAACATAACAATGCAGAGAGATAGCCTAGTGAAAATGTTGGCCTCCTACATTGTACAGAAAAAAATGTAATGTACAGAGAAGTAACTGCGTACTAAGGCTGGGTTCACACCTGGGCGTTTTTCAGCGCTGATCAAATCGCTGAAAAACGCTCAGCAACTGAAATCCCATTATTTCCTATGGGCATGGTTCCCAACTGGGCGTATTTCAGGCATTGAAACGCGCTGAAAAATGCCCAAACAAGTACAGGAGCTTCTTTGGGGCGTATTTCAGCGCGTATCTATTGGTATTCCTGAGTGTGGCTCGGGGTTAACAAATCGGTAACCCCTGAGCCACACTCGGGAATACAGTGTAGGTCTTAACTTGTCCGCGATCCCCGCTGTGTCCTCCGGCTGCTGCCGTCTTCCGGGTTCCGTCCCTTGCGAGCGTCCGCGTTGCAGGGGGGCGGAACCGGCGGGAAGTTTAAAAAGTAAAAAAAAAAAAGAGAGAAAATAGAAAAAATAAAGGAAAAATAAAAAAAATCATACCACCAGGGAGGTATAAAAACGAGCGTCGAACGCGCGTTTCACTAAACGAAAAAATTTGCTAAAAACTAGCTTAAAAAACACGCCTATAGTGCGCCCAGGTGTGAACCCAGCCTTAGAGAGGCACCAAAAACTAATGATCTGCTTCTGAGTTTTAGTTTTTCACCCAGGTATAGCTATACTACACTAGTCCACTCCTTTTTGTCATTATCATTGAAACCTGGTAATCGAAGAACCAGAAGGCATCCCCAGGCTGGGTGTAACCCAGTGTGACACCGGGTGTCACCCACCAGGACACCATTACGTGCATGCGTGATGTCCTTATTGGCGCGTGAAGTCATCACACATGCGCATAATGACATAACGCACACTTACTGTAACTGCCGGTGTTCTATTGAAAGAGCCAATTCATCAAAATCTCCAATTACATCACTTCCGGAAACATGCCAGCGGGAGATTGACGAGTTGGCATTAGTGTGCATGCCCCTCACAGCATAACACTAAACCTAGTGGATTTCGATAGCACAGCATAGCGCATTACCAACTCACTCGTCAAGTTCTCCAACACCTGTGAGTGTGCATGTGTGTGCATGTGCACTGACAGCTGTTGGAGACCTGCATGAGTATTGTGAAAATTGTTAAAATTAGGCTGTACAGAGCCCCCCTCAGTCTTTCTGTTCTGCAGTCGCACGGGCATTAACACCAATTTGTCCAAATCTCCTGCTGGCATGTTAGAGGGAAGTGACGTAATTGGAGATTTCGTTGAATTGGCACTTTTTGACAGAGCATCGGCGTCCATCTCGTGATGGACACTGACAGAGAGAGGAGGGGAATTTAATCCGGTGGGATATGGTATCCTGTCAGGTCCCGTCCTCTCTCATAAAGTTGCCAGGCAATCAGTCCACGATGCCTGACTTTTCAGAGGGGGTGATATCAATATGACAGTGAGTTACCCCCTCTGATGGTGTCACCCAGTGCGGGCTGTACCTCCCCTTGTGACATCGCTGCAAAGAACCCCTTTTGCTTACCTATAGAAGCATAGGTATCCGCAAACACACCAACTGCAAACTACTTGTTGTCTCTCACATACTAAAGTCTAATGCTGAAAAAAGGGAGACACTAAGAAGTTCCTCTCAACTAGGGATGAGCCGAACACCCCCGTGTTCGGTTCTAATTCGAACTTTCGAACATGGATAAAGTTCTAATTCGAACTTAGAACTCAATGCAAGTCTATGGGGGTATAACCCAGGGCTCTGTAGGGTCTCACCAGGGCTCTGTAGGGTCTAACCAGCTTGGTTAGACCCCACAGAGCCCTGGTGGGATCCCACAGAGCCCTGGTGAGATCCCAAAGAGTCTTGGTGAGATCCCAAAGAGCCCCGGTAAAGCCAGGGCTCTATAGGGTCTCACCAGGGCTTTGTAGGGTCCCAACAGGGCTTTGTGGGGTTTAACTAGGGCTGGTGAGACCCTACACAGCCCTGGTTAAACCAGGGCTGTGTAGGGTCTCACCAGCACCAGGGTTCTGTAGGGTCTCACCAGTCCTGGTAAACCCCACAGAGCCCCGGGGAGACCATACAAAGCCCTGGTTTAGCCATGGCTCTGTGAGGGCTCACTAGAGCTCCAGAAGACCGAGTGGATGGACCATACAGACGATCGCGGAAACGCATGAGCGCTCAGCCCTGTCACTGTCAAACTGAGAGTCTCAGTTTGACAGCGGCAGGGCTGAGAGCTCACAACGTTACCTGACTGCGAGCAAGGTGTGCTGTTCTGACAGGGCAAACAAGGCACCCCTATTATTCATAGGGGCGTCGGGCCCCTTCCCCCCCGTCGGCCATATAAACTAAGCTGCTGTGCTGTCCCCCCCAGCCCCAGGCCAGACACCAAGCCTCAATTGCTGCTATCCCCCTCTTTGCCCTGCGTTAAAGACGGCCCTGGTCATTGGTGTACCTTAGCAGTCATAGTGGCAATGCACTGATCCCACTATTTACTTTTTCTGTTTTTTTTAAATGTCACAATTGACATTTCATTACATTCCATGGGCACAGCACAGTGCGTTGCGGATGTTCCACGTTGTGGCCCGCTGCACTGTAAAAAAAGTACTGCATGCTGTGCTGGAAAAAAATGGCCAGTGCAGCCACAAAGCATTTAGTGTGAATCCCACCTAAAGAGACACTTTTATTAGACAAAGAAGACATAAACAAATGTAGCTAAAGTGCAGATATAACACTTGCCACTACCATCTCTGTTGTAGCCAATCTTTGCTTTTCTGCAGAGCTAAAAGCACTGGCAGAATCTGCAGCATCCAACACTCCAAGGTGTGTCAGATGCCTGCATCTACTGTATGTCACTAGTGGGGGATATTCACTAAAGAGCCAAAGGATAAAGCTAAACTTTTGGCTGCGGGAGCCCTTCAGCTGAACCGTATAGTAGCCCATACACAATAGCCCTTACAGCAACAGAAGGCAGCCAAAGCGTTTAGCCGAGCCGAAGCATATGAGTTCAGCTCGGCTGAGCTGAAGACACAGCCGAAGGGGGGAGAACGGTCTGCCGAAGGGGACCGAGTTCCATGAATGTTGTAAGGAGAAAACCCAGCGGCTAGCTGAAGGATCAGCCTCTCTTCTAGCTGACTGTGCTGAGTTAAAAATAAAAAAAAAGTGCATGGGGTTCCCCCCAAAAGTCCTACCAGGACGTTTAGGCCTGTGTCTTTATTCAACCTCAAATACTATGTAACTATATTCTTCAATGACTGGAAATCTTGTCCATGGCCTTGCGATACTGTTGGTGTACATGCAAGGAGGATCCTGCAAAAATATTGATCTGCGAAACTTCCATGCAAGGAGTGACTTGTGCAGATGCCGATTGAAGGGAAAGGCGTGGCAACCAGGAGGCTTCTCTGTCCGAGAGCCAATGGCAGGGTGAGAGAGATGGAAGGTGCGTGCTGGGAACCTCGCCCAGCAAGGTCCACACCTGACAGTCCTAATGGGTGAACACGCGCCGCGCATTTCAAGCATGTGCACCTGCAACCCTGGTGCCAGGAGTTCTGCCAGGCCGAAGGAGCCCCGCGCCCTACACCGTACCCATCGGCCCCGAGGAGAGGTGACACCCCTGGTTTCCTTACAAAACAAAAAGAATCCCCAGCACACCTGCTAGCTGGCCTTGTCAGGAAACCGATGGTTTCCTGACAAGCAAGGAAGTCATGTGAGGGTAGAGTACACTTTTGCCTCAGAAAAAGAAGGTAAAACCTCCTTCCTGCTTATAATTTAATCCTATAATCAAGAATCAAGCTAACAAGTGATTTCTACAATTAATTGTTCCAAACCACTAAAAATGGGGACTTGCCTTCAAACATCTAATATGGGATACATTTTCTTTCTATTTGGTATTTTTATAATTGGAGGTACTGCTAATGTAGAATTTCAGAAATCCAGAATATTTGTAGAAAAAAAAGAATTACTGACATGTATGAATAAAAATAAACAAAATTACTTTATGTTAGTACATCTTGAATGTATTTCACTATGCATAATGCTTACCCAAGTTATGTATGTGCTTTCTGTCATGTTTGCTATGTTTGCATAGTGATAAAATGCTTGATATGGCACTTGTCAGTCAAATTCATGGTATAGTAATATTGCCAAAACAAATTAAGTTATTTTCACTACATTTCTGTGAGTGAAGACCACCCACCGCAACAGCATGGACCATCACAGGAGAGTGCAAGCAATGATCATTTGCATTCATTCTGTAAACTGTTAAAGATAAAAACTCAGTATTATGTATTTTTGCAAACATTACAATTGTAAGGATAACTTCTCCCCATCTCTTGTGTCTCGATGTGTCTGTACTTCAGAATGTTTTTGGTTTGTAAATGCTATAAGAGCATTGCTTGATATGTTTACCACTTTAGAATAGTTAGCCAAAATGTGCATCAGTGAATAGCATTGAGCTATCGTCATTGTCTCCAAAATCTGCCAGACAATCTCTTGAAGCTTCTCATATTCATTACTTGCATAGACTAAAAAGCATCCTTTTGATTCTTATTTTTTGCATCCTGTAAACGTTACCGTGAGCTGCTAACTGGATAATTGTTTTTGGGATATGAGAAGGACCATTTTTCTATCTTTCACCCTTTGCTTTGGGAAGTATGAAGTGTGCTCTTTGCTTACAGTAACATGCAATTAATTGCTAAGAAACATAAAATATTATCAACAACAGAATGGCAACAAACCAGCCTGAAGCCTAAAAAGGAAAAGATTCAGACACAGTTAACATTTCTAGTAAAAAGGGAATGTTAGGAGTTACTGGGACAAAGAACTGTGCCTCTGCTTATATTACATAAAATTCACAAACTGCACTAAAGGCACAGCTGCCTATTATCTTGTTTTATAATGCAGCAATAAAAGAGCTATATATATAATATCCAACAATATATACTACTATCAAATGCTAGCTAATCCCTTGTCTTTCACAGCTGCTTTACAATACTGAAAATAAAGTTTGATACCAAAATATGCAAGTAGTAATTCTATGGGAGACACAAACATAATGCGTGCTAGTCCTTAGTGGTAAAGAGATAAAAAGCACAAGAGGATTTGTTAAGCAGAAACCATCTAAAGCCAGTTACTAAATAGGAAGTCCTGCCTCCATAACATGGTGTCGACTAGAGATTCTAATATTCCAGAGAGGCTGCAGGGGGGACTAAGGTTCGGGTGAGTATATCTTTGTTATTTTAGACCCTAGAGTAAAACAATCACTAAACCCTTGCAGTGCAGGGGTAGCCTCACTGCAAGGGTTAAGTTTTATTCTTTCTGGAGTTCTTCTTTAAGCATTGTTAAAGATTCCTTTCCAAATATCTATATTTATATGTGATATGTTGTACACAGTGGTGGTGCAATATCCTTTTACCTGTTTGACAAATCGTAACATGCATTAAGTATCTATTAATAGGGAAAGTTATACAGTTTAGTACCTTACTACAAATGTAAAATAATCTAAGAATGTATGTTTACTTTTGAGGCATGTTTTATAAGCTATCCCGCCCCACTGATTAGGTGATAATTGATCTCAATGCAAACTGGAGCGATATATGTCACAATAAATATTCACACATGGTGAACTGCAAATTGCACATTTACATCTGTGACATTGGAAAAACATAACTACATATTTTATGCACTAACACTACACATTCCTTCGGCTAACTGTGATACTTCTATACAGTGCATACCAAGGAGGCCCCAAATGAAGAAAGGGTAAATGTGATATAAGGAAAGTCTAGATATTTGTGTCCAAAACTAACATGGTAACTGCAGCTCTTGTTGACCTTTGCACACAGACACACATTTTAATCAGAACATGTATTTGTGTTTGTAAAGGGAAACATTAGTCTTGTTTAAAGGTGTTACTGTAAGAGATTAGAAACACATATAAAACTGGGCTCACAAATTCTCTCTAATCTGACATAGTAGTGAAATATGCTGGTTTATACACACCCGAACCTTCCAATAAATTTTTATAGAATAGTGTAACTGTGATTCATAATTAACTAACCACAAACCATGGCCTCCTAAACATAGAGTTGCTTATTTTCTCAAAAGATGTGAAAATCAATGTGTTTCTTTTATTTTATATATACTTGTTTACTTTTCATGGTCATTTATATAATAGCAAGATGCAAAGAGTAGTGATGGGGGATATGCCAGAGCAACTAGTTAAATGTTAGCCTTCACCCATAAAATGGCCCATATAATAGAATACTAATAAATGCTGCCCTTTGCATATTACCCTTTGTCATATAACATAAATAAAGTTAACTTTTCTAAACTGTTCTGAGTAGTTCCCTGAACAGGTAAAGTAAGAGTTAAAAGATCCACCCTTAAAAGATATTAAGCTACAGGTGGAGTCTGATATGCTAAATCAGCCCCTGGCATCTAATATGTCTTGCAGCAAGAACTCCCTGCCAGAATTCCCAACTTTGTTCCTGTCCACCTGGGATCTGGGTGTTCCTGTCAATGTTTGCGTGTTTCATTATCTCATGTTGTATTCTCCATAATATAAATCATATAAACAGTTAGCTCTGGAACTGCACTGCAAGGGTTTAGAGAACAGTACACGTCTGTACGGGAGCGGGTGAGCATACACATACGCTGACAGGGTGGATCCTGTCTGCGTCTGAGCCAGGAAACACGCACCTGCACTTGAGGTGAGCATAGGGGGGGCGTATGGCCACGTAGTCCCATAGAGAAGGACAGGGGCTGGGTTCTAAGCACCTGTCTTTCCCGGGAGCTGCCCGATATGTAGCGATGTACGTGCCGGTCGATTCCCGTGTGAATGGGGCCTAACTCTACATGTCAGAGCAGAAATGTCAGTCAGGTATCAGTCTGTCATGGAGCACCCGGGAGTCTGACCTCCTGGCTTAGTTAAGGACTGATAATTGACACACTGTTTGGGCCTCTGACAGGGTAAAACTGGCAATTAACAAAGTATTTATCTCTATTTAATGTCATCCTTATCACACCTTTGTTATATGATGGTTTTTGAGTGCATGTTATTAGCACCGAGCTCAGACAGTAGATAGGGCAGCCTTAAACCCAGAGGCTAAGAGAACAGCAATAAATAATACAAAAGTAGGTAATCCCTAGAGGTAAGGTTGAACTGTTAAAACTGTTTGAAAAGAGATTCAAATTAATACAATGTTGTCAAAGAGCAGGCCATTTTTTTAAATGATGCTTGCTAGAAATTCAATATTGGGAGATCTTTAAGAGCAGTCTGGTAAAGCCATCATTTACAGATTTAGATTCCATGTTAAGCGTTAAAACTATCTAAACCTGTAACTTTTTAAAGAGAACTGCGGCCAACTAAACATTGGTTATTGTGCTCTTGCTATTGGGGGACAAGCACTAGTTCTGCCTTGCCGTGCAATTTGCCATTTAGAGCATGTATCATTTCCCTCCTAGGTTGTCTAACGTAAGAAACCCAGCATTTCATAATAACATTTATTAACAGTACTTTGCTCAACTCCAGGAAAGCCTTTCTGGGAGTATTGCACATAGAAGAGTTTAAGGTAAAACTACAGGGACAATTATTGTTAACCCTTGCAGTGGGGTTACCCCCGCACTGCAAGGGTTAAGTGCTTGTTTTCATCTGAAAATATGAAAATAAATGAAAGTCTATAGGACGTGAGGATGATGAGGGACATTCCATCGCTGGAGCAAAGTAGCAGACAGGCCAAAGGCACCGGTCTAGCAGCTGCGAGTGTATCTTTCTTATTTGCAATCCTAGACGAAAATGAGCCCTTAGCCCTTGCAGTGCGGGGGTAGCCCCACTGCAAGGGTTAAGACTAATTTTGCTCAGCGTTCTTTCTTAATATTCCTGGATACAATTGCAGATCAATTTAACTTTGATGACTTTAGAGTATAAGCAATAGAGCTTTTAGAGCATAAGCGATAGCACGACAATAGAACTTGGTAAAACTACTTTTAAAAGCACTGTAGCTTTTTATTGATACTGGACAACCAGAGCACAATACATGTTCATTTATCATTTCTCTAAAAAGAAAAGTGCTGTGCAATATATTGGTTCAATATGAATAAAGAATACCAATCACAACACATACAGAATCACTTACCTCTTGCCACATTTTTATAAAGTACAGCTCTTTTGAAAAATTGAAGAAGACATTCGTGTCATAAGCATCATCTCCTTTATTGGAGATTGTGATATTAAGGGAAATGTTCTTCACAGCTCCCAATGCCAAATACTCAGTTTTTGAGTCAAAACTGTAAAAATACAAACAAACAGATCATTTTTGGCAATCTTTTTATAACTCAATCACTGCTATAATAAGCAAATGTATCACGACCAACAGCATGTTAGGATTATATAATCACTAGTGTTTATTCAACATGTGTTTGTTAGCTTTATGTTGTAAACAGCTCATGGGTATATTTAAACCATAATGTTAAATGTATAGAACATTGCATGGTCTATTTTGGTTCATTAGCCAGAAAGAAAATACTTGTGTATGTGCCAACATTTTTCGTCATATAGATTCACAGCTAGGCTGCCAACGTACAGTTGTGAGAAAATGTTTTGTTAGATGTTGGCCGTTTTTCTGAATTTCTGCATGAACGGCTTCTAATATGTAATGTGATCTGATCTTTATTTACTATAATAATTACCCAATAATAAAGAAAACCTTTACCAAAAAATTAGCACAACTTTTTACAGTCTTATATTTAATGAATTATTTTAAAGTGACAATAAACTCAGCAGTTAAATCTTAAAAATGCATTCTAGTACTTTTAACTATTAACAAAAATGTATCTTATTTGTGAATCACTCGGCTGAAGATCCTAAAATAAACTCTTCCTTCTGGTCCTTCCTTCTGGAGGGTGGCTATTTTTGTTCCCCATGGTCCCTGTGTGTGTTGTAAAGTAGCCACCACTCTTTACAAGCTCACTTCTATGATGGACTACAGTCAATACAAATTAGTAAACTAAACATGAGATTGTAATCCATCACAGGAGTGAGCTTGGAGTGGTGGATACTTTACAACACACAGGAAGTAGCCACCCTTAAGAAGAAAGGACAGTGTCAGCACAAATTCAGAGACAATTTGATGATCTACAGCTGAGTGATACACAATAAGGTACAGTATTGTGAATAGGTATGATACTTGAATTAATTTTTAAGATTTCACACCTGAGTTTCGTGTCACTTTAGCAAGCAAGACCATTGATAAGAAAAATACGAACTCTAAAGCTGCCCATACACCTTGCGATCATCGAACGACACTTTTTGACCGATAATCGAACCATCGTACAATTTATATTCAGTAGACTTTAAACTAATAAACAATAAACTAAATAAATGCTAGTAGTTGCAGCTTAACCTTGAGCAGAAAATTATTTTTTTTTCTTATTGTTGCACAAAAAACTGTTCATATATATTTTTGGACTGTCTAATTTGAACAGCATCCTTCACAGAATTTCAGAGGGGTTAAAATCTGGGCTCATGCCTTAACTGAGCCATTCTAAAGGCAGGTGCGCTGACATTCTCCTGTTAAATCTGCTCACAAAACATGGAATTCACTAATCCTCAAATGACTGTAATCCAAATAAGAAGGAACAATAAGAAATATTGACCTTCCATTTGCAAATGAATTAGCATTTTATTTTTTTGGACAAGTGAATTGCCAAGCCTTTGAAAATCTTTTTGTAATCCCATAAGTTTTATCAATTTCAATAGCTCTACTTTTAAGTCCTTTGAAATCTCTTTTAACTGAACAATTTTACACTGCAATAGAACATATTATCAGGAGTAGGTAGCCAAAATTGTGCAACTTTTTATATACCATGGCAGCTCAAACTCTCACCAGAATTCACTGGAACACATGACTGACTTGAATACTTACAGGGCTATTCACTGAGGGGTGAGACGGTGAGGAGAAGGTAGGAGAAGTGAACAATCTAGGACAACATAGCTGAAATAGAAAGTGAGCTGAATTGGTGAATTTTTCCAAATTAGCTATGTTGTCCTAGATTGTTCATTTCTCCTGCCTTCTCCAAACTCTTCACCCTTTCGTGAATAGCCCTGTTGATGTTCTTTTAGTATCCTATATGTTTACATACCAATTTATCATTGACCTTGTCACTATGTAAAACCATTGAATCAATAATAAAATACCCTTTGTACAGTTATCCTACTACGTTCACAATACTGCTAACTGCCGGTGAATCAATGTGACACATTTTTGCAGCTGTGTTTGGGAATGTAATTGTTTCTCTAATCACATTTAAAAAAAAGTTAAACTCCCTTTTATGTAGTGTGTACATTTTCCCCTGCCCTCAAAGGTATCTGTAAGACTATATATATGTATCTAATCTTTATCATAATTGCCTCTGCATTCGATTATCACTGGTTTTAGTAATAACTTAATACCTAGATCTGAAAGTAGAAGTCTAGGAAATGGCCTGGTGGGCCAGATTTGGCCCCTGGGCCTGGAGTTTGACACATGTGGTCTAGATGATAGAAACAAGTGCTGGAGGGTTGTAGCCAGAGCAGCAGTGCTGCAAAAGCAAGCCAAGAGGCTGTGGTGAGGATATGTATTACTTCATGAAGAAGAATACTGAAAACCCCTGCAAGGGTAACCTTTGTGTTTTTTTTGGAACGTCTATTAATAAAAGTGGGCAAGGAAGAGCTTAAAATGAAGAGTTGAGTGACTGGGTTCTTAATTCTTCTACTATTTTAAGCTAATCTCCACAAGGCACTTGCTGCAAATTTTGCACACATAAAAAGAAGTTACAGAACTGTAAAAATTATTACACTTGACAATGTGATATAGCTTACCAAAAAAGTAACGCACTACTAAATAAATTACTATAACCCTGAATTTAGCCCTTAGACCTCAAATCAATCCATACGCCCAACCATAAGCAATCCTAAGACTAACTAACCCTTATGTGAAAAAGGGTCTTTGAAATCCATTGCAGGGAACTTCAAAATTATCCCACACTACAAAGGAAGGCACTGATCAATGGGCTACTAGGGTCCTGAATTGGATGAGGTGATTTAGGGTTTGCTTTTTCATCAAATACATACACACTTGTGGTTCACTAAGCTCACAAGACTCATGGCATTGCTGGTGTACCCTAGGGTTGCAATTTGCCTCCATTTCCCATAGACATCTTGAAATTGCTGTATACCTATTCAAGTGGGAAAAAAAGTTTTTTTTGGAGCTGAAGAGGAAGAAAAAAAAAACATGACAGAGGGGCAGCATTAATGAATTGTTTGCAGTGCATTGGGAAATGATGGTGCCCCAATGGTACCTCTAAACTGTGCAGTACTTACTACTGACCCCTTCACTCTGCATTACTACCAGGCCCGGTGCTACCGCAAGGCAAGTGGCCGCCTGAGGGCGCTGAAGGGTGAGGGCGGAAAAAACAGGGCATTTTGACAAGTACTCATACTTGTCAAAATGCCACGTTGCTTGCGTTGTTTTTTTTTTTCTTCACTTACCTTCAGTGCGGGAGAGCAGCGGCAAGTCAGTGCTGGTCCGGTGGGAGGAGCTCCAGGTGGGGTCCGGTGGGAGGAGCTCCAGGTGGGGTCCTAATTTAGCTGGCCGGCGACTGCCAGAAGATCCCGACACGCACGGCACCTCTGGCAGTCGCCGGCCAGCTAAATTAGGACCCCATCTGGAGCTCCTCCCACCGGACCAGCATACTACATATAGAGTGCACACTGCAGACAATAGATGTACAATTATCCTCTGCTAATATGAATCCATAGTACATAACATGTAGTTGTACGATGGATCATTTAACCCATTCATGTTAGCCGATGATAATTGTAAATCTATTGTCTGCAGTGTATACTCTATATGTAGTACATATATACAGTACACGTTCCCAATACACTGCCGGCAATAGATTCACAATGATCCCCTGCTAATATTAATAGGTTAAATGATACGTAGTACAACTACATGTTATGTACTATAGATCATTTAACCCATTCATGTTAGCCGATGATAATTGTAAATCTATTGTTGCAGTGTACTCTATATGTAGTACGTAGTTCATGTACATTACACACGTCCAGTAGACTGCAGCAATAGATTTACAATTCTCCCCTGCTAACATGAATAGGTTAAAAGATCCATAGTACATAATAGTACAAAATATGTAGTTGTACTACGGATCATATAACCTATTAATCTTAGCAGGGGATAATTGTAACTCTATTACTGCAGTGTACGGGACATGTGTACTGTATATGTACTATGGATCATGAATTAACCCATTCATGTTAGCAGGGCAGAATTGTGAGCGCCTCCCACAACCTGAGCACCAAGACGCGATGCAGCGATCCAGCCCAGCAACGACTACAAGAGGCACCGCGTGAGGCAACAAGGATCGGAGTGAAACTGTGAGTGAGGGAAGCTGGGACGGGGCTGGCTGTAAATCTATTGCTATAGTGTACTGGACGTGTGTAATGTATATGTAGTACATATATACTGTACAGCACACACCTCCACCACACTCCAGCAATAGATTTACAATTCTCCGCTGCTAACATGAATAGGCTCAATCATGATCCATAGTACATAACATGTAGTTGTACTATGGATTATTTAACCAGTTAGTGTTAGAGAATAGTTAGTGTTAGTGAAAAGGGAGTGCGGTTAGTGTTAGTTTATGGTCCTGCTCAACATATTTTGCGGTTCTCCATACTGTTACAAGCAGGGGGGCGCAAAAATGCACCTTCGCCTTTGTAGGCAAAAATCCTTGCATCGGCCCTGATTACTACTGACTTATAAACTATGTGTTACTTACTACTGACCCTGCATTTCATAATGCTGACTTCTGAACTCTGCGTTACTTACTCCAGACCCCTGAAATCTGCGTTACATTCTACTGGCCAATGAACAATTGCATTACTTAGTCCTGACCATTGTACTATGCCTTACATACCGTTGACCTCTGAACATGCATGACTTATTCCTGATGCTTGCACTGTGAATTAAGATAAATGCCAAGTTTCCCACGTAAGCTACAATGGTAGAATAGGTTTATATTTTGATAGTGACATTATGTATTATTATATTTTTCTAAGTTTTCTTCAAACTTTAGCTGTTTTTTAATAGGGCCTTGCTTGGTTATTTGCTTATCAAACTGCACTGCAACCTGGTGATCATTGATATCTTCCATGTTGTACATATAGATCTCCACTGCCTGCCAGCAATATGAAAAACCTTACTCCTGACACTTCTCTTTAGAAGACTGGTACACAGGCTTTCAAAGACCACATTGACTGCTCTCACTGGCAGATAAAAGATTAACCAAACCAGGCAAATTGAAGAGTAAGTGCAAACATCCACTCACTGGGATTAATTTACTAAAGGCAAAGAAAGGGAGAACGGGCCCCGACCGCGGCAGTGGAGTAACAAGCGGGGGGCCCGATGGAGCAGCAAAGGCAGACGGACGAGCGGGAGGGGGTTGCGTTGGTCGCCAGCAGTGAAGCGGGCGGGCCGGCAGTGAACACGGCAGCAGCCGTCCTGATAGCACAGTTTTAGTGGTTAGACAAGTTGTTTTACATGCTAGTTTGTGAGTGTGCCATGATGCCTTTCTACTGTTCTACTGATAGCACAGTGAGACCCGCCTGCATGTTCCAAGCTGCTGTCCCCCACGGTAGTTTGTGGGGTTTTTTTTTAACAGCCTGCTTGAGTTTCCTTCAGCTGAGAGGACCGTGACATGTGAGGTAAGTGCTTTCCATTATAGAACATGGAACAGAACATGGCTGAATTTGGAACTGACTAATTTTTATTCCATGTTCATGTCCATGTTCCATGTTCATAATGACATTGTATTAGTAGGAAACTACAAGTCAGCAGTTCAGCTGGGACTTGTAGTCCCATGTATGATAGAAGGCTGTTTTAATTACTGTCCTCATGAAAGTACAAGTAATACAAAGCCATTATATAAACATAGGATGGAACATAGTTGAACTTGAAAATTACTTCACTATAATGGCATTGTATTACTAGTATTTTCATGAGGAATTAATGAAAACAGCCTTCTAGTCATACAGGGGACTACAAGTCCCAGCATGCACTCACTGTCCCTGTACACCTCTCACATATCACCCAGTGAACTACTGCAGGGGGCTTGCATGCTGGAACCTGTAGTACCCTGGGTGATTTATATGTGGGGGTGTACAAGGACAATGAGGGCACGATGGGACTTGTAGTTCCCTGGTTGATGTGGAGGGGTGTAGAGGGACAATGAAGGCATGTTGGTTGTAGTTGAACTATAACTACCAGCATGCCTTCATTGTTATACCCCCAGGGGCCTGGAAAGGAAGAAGAGGGCCCAGCCCAGTAACCGCCAAGGCCCCCGACATTGCCTCCTGGGACTACAGCTCCCAGCAGGCCAGTGCTCCGCAGCGCGCCGGGAGGGGGCCTTCATGGCTTCTTGCACCGGGGCCCTGAGGTTCCTAGTTACGCCTCTGCCTGACAGTCAGACCTTTTGGATCGATGTGCTACGTTTCATGGACTCCTGCTCCTGTAGGTCTCGCACCCCAACCCCAGATATTTGTCTTTTCCATGCCCAAATAGTAGAATTGCCATCTTCCCCTTCTCTGTCACGATGGGAACATCTATGTATACTCACCGCCAAAAAAGGAATACTAACCAATTGGTTGTCTAATACAGCTCCTACTACCTCCTCCTGAAAAAAAAAAACTCTTACATCGCCTCATGTTAATGGATAAACTAGATACCGTCACCACACAAGGTCCATTGCTTCTTTGCGACGTGGTCTTCTTTTGCGGCTTTGGAGCTGACGCTTGATCAACTCAAATCCCTCATGGTCATTAACTCTAAATGGTACCTAGAAGCAAAGCTCACTGGGACATTAGGAGATTTAGATGGTCTTTGACACACCTTTTCCCTCCCCCTAACACAGCCTTGCTCTCGCTGCCTTCTTGTTACCATTGTACTCTTTGTCTAATATATACTATACCATACCTACTACAAGGTCATATGGTAATTAATCTATGTATTCAAATTTTCTATATAGGTGGCTTCTTCTCCTTTCCTTCACAGAAGGCATTATGCCACCTACTAGATGGTGTTGAATACTAAAGCGTAAGATCTCTGAAAACGGTTTTATGTATCTTCATACTCTAAGCTCTGCTTACATATACTTTCTTATGTGACCGAATTGCATGTAACATAACGTACTGCTGTTGACATTTATGATGTAATCATCAGTAGTGACACTTCAACAGGAGGACAATAAATTAATTTGAATTGAATTTTTCTTCAATAAAAATATACATGCTAAAAAAAAATTCCCTTTGTAAAGGTTGCCCAATCATGTGCCAGGAAAACAAAAACAGTATTCTTGCTTGCACATGATTGGATGCTGAAAGTCAGCATCCTCTATCACTAAGCTAAGGGAAAATTCTCATGCAAAGTGACCAGCCTATTTGCCTTGAGAAAATCAACCCCACTGTCACTTCAGATCTGTGCATGCTAAACAAAAGCCAACTTATTAATTTTAAATGTAATATCCCTAGAGGCAGACCGAGCATGTGTAATAAAATGGGTTTAAATGGTTACAATAAAGATGTTACAAAATTAGACATACACAAGCAAACATTATTAAAAAATTACCCTATTGAAAGTCAAAGTCAAAAATTTTAACAAGTTATAAGATATTAAATTTTTCAGTCTTGTCAAGGATTCGCATACACACGTTAAAGTCGGGGGACTTTAAACTTTTTTGGGGTATTTTTAATTTTATTTAACTTTATTTTTCTTACTTCATTGCTATCGCATGGGGGGCTCACAAGCGCGCAATGTGATAGCACAATGGAGGTGACAGGTTCTCTTTAAGGTGACATACGTGGGTCTATCAGACCCCTAGTGGCACCTTTCTCCTTCACTGGGGAATGACAGCTGCCTGCTGAGGCAGTTAAATCTAAATACAGCATGCAGTGGCTGCGAGCAATAGCCAGCCTCCTATTGGCTATTTTAAATTGCACTAGCCAATAGCAAGCTGGCTATTGCACCTGTCCACTGCCTGCTGTCAATCAGCAGAGGAGGGATATAAAGGAAAAAGTTCTCCTTCAGGTCCTCCTCTGATGATTGACAGCAGGCAGTGGGCGGGTGCAACAGCCAACCTGCTATTAGCTATTGCAATTTAAAATAGCCAATAGCAGGCTGGCTATTTCTCCCAGCTACTGGATAAGAAACTTTACACAGGCTTTATACTGCTGGCAGAAGAGGGGGCAGAAGAGGAGGATCGCGGGCACGGCAGCAGAGGAGAAACGGATACAGCAGTAGAGGACAAACGAGTGCGGCAGCAGAGGAGGAATGGGGCATGGCAGCAGAGGAGGAACGGGCATGGCAGCAGAGGAGGAATGGGCATGGCAGCAGAGGAGGAACAGGCACAGCAGCAGAGGAGGAATGGGCACGGCAGTAGAGCTTGTACAGGGCGCGGCAGCAGAGGAGCAATGGGGTACGGCAGCAAGGGGAATAAAGAGGCACAGTGGTCTCTACACTCCGCTGAGTTCCGGCTGCAGCGCTCCGTGTCCACTCTGATTGAAGGGGACACAGACTGCAGAATGCAATGGCTCCCTGCAGGGAGGAGAAAGGTGGAGTAAAGTGGCGGCGCGACAGCAACTCATCGAAAATCAACTAATCGATAATGAGAATAATTGACAACGATTCTCATTATCAATTATCATCAATTAAATCAATCAGTTGTTGCAGCCCTAGTTAAAATGTGAGTGATGTACAGTATATTCAGAATTACCACCTTTGTGGCTGTACCATGCCAATGGACGTCAAGCAACAACAAAAAAACAACCAGCTGAATGGTCATTCAACTTATCAGCAGGATCAAGGGTTGTTTTCTGGTCAAACAACAAAAGCTCATAGTAAGAGGCTTTCTACATGAAGCCAATGTGGTAAATGTTGTAAAATGTTTAAAAGTGTTTACATTAGTGTTAATAGAATATTATTAAACTTGGTGGTTTAGATGGTTCTAACCTGTGATTTCTTTTTGTTATTGGTAGAGTAAGATTTACCTCTTTCATAAAATCTAAGGCTTCCAATAACATTATTTCTGTTGTATATAAATATAACTGTTTTAATCAATGTAAAAGAGCATTTCAACATTTTTTACTTGTACATTTACAACTGAACTCCAGGCACAAAAAAGTTAATTTATATATATTCCTTAATAGTCACAAAGGATAAAAAATCCACTTTGTCTGCACCAAATGCCTTTACAAATCCAGAAATTGCAATATGAAAGTAGCCGTGACATCATCACCTTTCTACACACAACTTGTTTTGCAAGCAGAGCTGTGGAAGGGACCCAGCAATCTCCACGCACTATAGGCTGCCTGCATAAAACTAATGGAGGGGGCAGATACAAGACCAGTCACCCTGCACAAGGAGAGAAAGCATCAGTGACTGGTCTTAATACAGGAAGACTATACATTTTACACTGGATTACTTAAAGGAGAACTACCGTATATACTCGATCCCCCCGGGTGCGGGCTGCTCCCCCCCCCCCCCCTCCCCTGTCCGATCCTCCAGCGCTGACTGGCGGAACAGACGGGGAGAGATGGGTACAGCTGGCTCTACCTCTACATAGCCAGCTGTCACTCACGCAGCTGGGTGGAGCCAGGCAGTAATGTCGGGATCCGTCCTGGCTGCAGGGTCTCAGTATACCCTTAGGAGAACTATCGGAAAAAGCCCTAACCCCATAGTTCTCCTTTAAGAGATCTGGAAGAAATACACAAAACACACCAAGATTCAAGTAAGAATGCACATGCCTTTGCATTTAGACAATATTTGCTTTCAGCTTTAAACACTCACATTTAGCTGGTATTATAGCTGCTCATACATTACGATATCTGCAGAGAGGCAGTGAGACCAGGTGTTTGCCTCCTGCAGGTTTTGGAACAACATGAAACTGTGATGGAA
Source organism: Nanorana parkeri (assembly GCF_000935625.1). Taxonomy (NCBI): domain Eukaryota; kingdom Metazoa; phylum Chordata; class Amphibia; order Anura; family Dicroglossidae; genus Nanorana; species Nanorana parkeri. The sequence continues at coordinate 64,585 of NW_017308180.1, read as the reverse complement.
TAAAATAGATTGGTATGCATTGGAATGCAGTGACATTTATGAGAACTGTAAGGTTGTAATATATCACAAAACACTCACAACCTAATGCATGAGAAATAAACTATTTTGTTTAGTATCTATAGATAGAAGGATTTGTGACTATGATAGTACAACATACTTCATAACTGCTTGCTTATTAATTATGGGTAACAATCATACAGTATTTCAGGTTGAAAAGAGTTGCTTATTCAGTCTGAAAAAGGACACATGGAAGTAATCACTCATCCATTCAATGAGAAAGAAAGGACACTGCTGGGGAGCAAGCTGATATTTCTTCCTCTTACAGAACTAAGATTGAGCTAGCTGTTATGTATAGCTCATGCTACAAATACATAGCATGCCAGCCAACTTCAGCATCTGCTATAAATCTTCCATACTAACTGCAAAGTCATAAAGTGGTCTCTGCTGAATGCAAAAACATCCCTTCTGAAACGGATTTCATTGAGCACACAGCCTGTATAATACCAGGTACATAAACACTTATTCGTAGCCTAATAGCTTGTAAGTGAATGAGCCAAAGTGTACTGCAAATTTATGATAAATAATCACATTTCATAAACTATAACTGGGAACTAGGCACTTGCTTCTGTTATACTTAGTAAGGTGTCCTCATACTAGTAAAACCCATGTACATTTGCTAAAGTAAAACTGAAGCCAAAAAGTTTTGTTTTTTTCCGTTTTGGACAGAATAAGGGACCCTCCTTTATTCTTTCCAATAAAGAATAATCCAATCAGCTTTTTTTTGTCACGTGTGTCCCATTGGGGATTTTCCCTTTCACTTCCTGTCTCATAGCTACAACAGGAAGTGAAAGAAAATCCCTATAACGTTAGGGAAATCTATAGTGGTCATCTGGGTCGCCAGAACTAGTGTCCCCATTGGAAGATTTCCCATCTAGTAAGAACAATCACTAGGACAAATAGAGAGGGTGAATCTCTCTAACAGAGACACCAGCAGCAATAAAAACCTACAGGTGTTCTAATCCCTTTCCACTTTATCCAAAACAATAAAAAAGTTTAGACTTCAGTTGTACTTTAAATAATTTACAAGCACATTAAAAATAACCTGACTGGTCGTCTGTGTCTGCAATGAGAGATCTCCTCTCACTTCTAGTACACCAACACTGGCACAGAAAGTGAGGGGAAATCTCTCCAATGGAAACACAAACTGAAGTAAAACACCTTTTTTTGCAGAGTAGGGAAAGTTTATTAGAGCCTGTCAAGTTCTAATTGCTGACTATTTCTCCTGTATGTCAGACTGTAATAGAGGGTCACCAAAACAGGAACCGAGTACCTGTGTATTTTAGTAGTAGAGAAAGCCCACCCCTAAATGAATTCAAAAACATGACTGACTATTTCAAGATAACATTATTCCATCAATACAAAAAGGAATAGGTTTCAGAGGTGCTGGCAGTCCAGGTCTCTAGGGGCCTGTAAGGAGTAGTGATGAGCCAAACAGGTCCAAGTTCGGTCAAACTTTAGAACATCCAAAAAGTTCAAATTCGAACTCAATGCAAGTCTATGGGGGTAGAACTTTCAAAAACAATTGTCCCCTTTAAGAGGGCTTACGTGCAAGTTATTGGCCATAGAAAGGGTATGGGAATTTGGGTACTGCCATGGGGGACAGGAATCAATTAAAAAAAACGTTTAAAAATACAGTTTTTAAAGGAGCAGTGATTTTAACATCACTTAAAGGGTGACAATAAAAATGAAAAATTCCTTTAAATGTCATGCCTGGGGGGTCCCCTAACCTGCCTGTAAAGTAGCAAATCAGTACAATGTCTAGAACCTGCTGCAGCAAAACTGACATTTCAAAAGAATAGTTACATAGTATTTGAGGTTGAATAAAAACATAAGTCTATCAAGTCCAACCTATTGCATTTTTTTAAGCGTGCAGTTTCCCCTTCCAAACAATGCCAGACCCTTTAGGTGTGGTAGGAATGTTAGGAGGGACCAGTTTTTTGTTAAAAAAAGCATGGGGTTCCCCTCAAAAGTCCTACCATAAGTAGCATAAGTCATACTTATGGTCTGGGTAGGAATATTTAGGAGGGACCCCGTGTAAAATAAAAAAAAAAAAGTGTGTGGGTTTCCCCCTCAAAGTCATACCAGACCATTAAGGTCTGGTAGAAATATTGAGGCGGCACCCCATGTAAAAAACAAAACAAAAAATAAGTGTTTGGGTTTCCCCCTTAAAGTCATACCAGGCCCTTAAGGTCTGGTAGGAATTTTAAGGAGGAACCCCACCCCCACAAATGGGGGGGAAACGTGGGGTCCCCCCTAAAATTTCATACCAGAGCATTGATCCGAGCATAGGCCTGGCAGGGCTGGAAAGGGGGGGGGTGAGCGAGTGCCCCCCTCCCTTGCATACCAGACCACAAGCCCTTGGCACTGGGAGGGTGCTTTTCCAGGGTCGCCCCTGGAAAAGCACCTTGTCCCTGTGCAGATGGAGACAAGGGCCTCATCCCCACAAGCCCTGGGGCGTTGGTTGTGGGGGTGTGGGCATGGGGCCACATCAGGGTACCCCTTTAATAAAGGGGCACCCAGATGCGGCCCCCCCTTGTGAATGAGTAAGGGGTATACCCATTCACTAAAGGGTTAAAAAATTGAAATTAAAAAAACAGACTTTTGGAAAAAAATCCTTTACTTAAAAAAAAGGACAAAGGATTTTGACAAGTCCTTTATTGTTAAAGAAAAACCCTCATTCTACATAGGTCGTACCGTACACCTGAATTCCTGACTAAGATAGGTATGCGGGATGATCCGTCCTGTCCAAAATGCGGATTCCACCAGGGCTCACTAATACATCTACTATGCAGATGCCCCAAGCTGGTCAGATACTGGGGCCAAGTAATTGCAATGATTAATTCAATTTTTGATGTCTCTATTGACCCCTCCCCCCTTGCTTGCTTGCTGGGGGGCTTAGAAGCCCTCAGTCTGACTACTAATTTAAAGATGGCTGTCCATAGAGCTCTTTTTACTGCTAGGAGACTTATCACCCGTAAATGGATATCGCAATCCCCGCCTACAGTTGCTGAGTGGATGCTGGAATTAGATAGGATCACTGCCTTTGAACGGGTAACATACCAACGGAGAGGGCTAGAAAATAAATTTCTCCTGATTTGGTCCCCATGGCTGAGCTTCAGATCCCAGCAGCCGTAGCCTTTCTTTGGGTAATGCTTCCCTCTTTGGTATTAGCGTGTATTAAACATCTGTTTCACATTGATACTGCTCTTTATACATATGCAAATGCTTACTATGACTCTATGCATTACGTTTGGACTGTACGAAAATACCTCTGTAACTGCATACTTCTTTCAGGTCCGCGCGCTGTGAGGTGCTAGTTTGGTACTTGGTGAAAGTTCTGTGTTTCTTGTTTTTCTTTTATTATGTCTGTACTATGTAATTGGTAGTATTGGGATCTGTTTGTGAAAATGTTTAATAAACACGATCCGATTAAAAAAAAAAAGAAAAACCCCCAAAAATGGATCCATCAATGTAATCCAGGGCCAATCACGACGTCCAGCGTTGTCCACGACGACGACAACTTGACGAAATAAAAAATAAAACAATACTAAATAAATAGAAATAATTTTTTACAAAAAAAGACAACCGCCGTCCCGTCCGCTGGTGACGGACATCCGCCGCATAATGGCATTTTAAAAGATGCCAGCAAAACATAAACAAGTGACAGCTAGCTCCACCCAACGGTGTAGTTTTACGTCAGATGGCAGGTACGCCATGATTGGGCAAAGTCATCATGACTTTGCCCAATCATGGCTCTTACAGTGTACTGAGCCCTGATTGGGCAAAATCTTGCACTTTAGCCAATTAGGGCTTCACAAGGTGCAGTGCCTTGTGGGGCGTTCAGCGGTCGAACAGACCGTCGCACGCCCCTATAGTTTGTGTGTTTGGCGAACACATGAACTAGCGATGTTCGACTCGAACATCCAGCCCAACACTGGTAAGGAGATCACTGGCTCTGGCTAGGCAGCTGCAAAAATGCCAGGTACCCCACAGAGGATACCCAAAAGACTCACAAAAAAGATCACAGTGATGGGTGCCACACCAATCAATGAATTATTTTGGTCAGATTTTAAATATTAAACCATTTATGGTTCCTGAAAGTTAAATGATTTGGCGCCCCTTATTATGCTGTTTACATAAATGGCCTTTAATATTTGATCCATTTGTTCAATAAAGCAAGGGCAATGTAAAATGCTTTGTGCTATAAGTTAAAAGCCTTAATTTATTACTATGAGTCACATGACAGTCACATCACATTTTAGTAGCCATTCATGCAGAATTTAAGATAATTTTTAAAGGCTTGCAAAGAACTTTCTAACAACTTTGTAAATGTATAAGTATATATATATATATA
>NW_017308180.1:51654-59879 GCF_000935625.1 Nanorana parkeri | reverse complement strand
TATATATTATTATTATTAATGAAAGTCTCAACTATTTTCGATAAAGGCTAACTGGCAAAAGAAAGAATAACCCACAAAGTACATAAATGAACAACTGCATAAATGAAACAGTTTCCAACTGAAATGAAAATAAATGAAAAATAAAAACATTGAAAATAAAGACAAATAAATCGAATAATCATTAATTCGTTTAAACCAGCAAAACTAATCTGAATTAGATTTAAAGATTTCATAACACTACTATTAATGAAGTGGCCCAGGCACCGCTTGGATAAAACATTCATTTTAAAAAAAAAACATGTGGTGCGTGGCTTCACTGAAATACAACTAGGAGCAAGTCAAGCTTTTTTTTTACTAGAGTGTACAGTACAGACTATAGTGGTAAAGGCAGACATACTGGCATCTATTCTGTAACTTTTCTATTAAATGTGTATGTACTGTGTATTATTTTGTATATTGTTCAACATAAGATTCCATTAGGGAGCACTCTTTAACTTGTAAAGTTCCTACATTCATTCACAAGGACAAAGGAATGTGTTAGAACTGATATTTCCTAGAGAAAAGATACTGTTCAATTAACTGAACGGATTGTGAACTTTGTTTGGCAACATGGATATTATCATCATAGAATAATAAAATAACCAGTATACTTGAATCAAAACAAAAGCAAACAACATCAGAACCACAACAGTAACAGTCTACTGCTACTGTTGTATATAGCTACTGCTAGCAAGCAGTAGCTATATGCAAAAACATTTTTAAAAAAATAAAAAAGATACCAAATAGGTACCTGTGTCTCCGCCACTTGCTCCCATCTGAAGATTCTCGAGAGGCCGAGAAGGATCATGGGGTGGGCACATGCGTAGTAGAGATCTTCAGCGGGGAGAAGAAGAGAGACACAGTGTAAGTCAATGCACGCAGCCGGCAGCATGCATGCGGACAGACACTGTGGGAATCAGAAGATACAGCAGTCAGCGCTGGATCAGAGATCAGGGACTCCTGAAAACTATTGGAAAGAATGAGATGATCGGATCAAGTAAAGTGACATTTCAATTGAAAAGTGCAAGCAGCCAAATTTTACTGCTGACTTTTTTCCCTTAAAGGGGAACTAGACCCACCAATGTATTGGTCTCCTAAAACATTTAAGACATGCCAACTGTCAAGGATGCCAGTGTGCCTACTTAAACTCACATCCAAACTTTTAAGTCCTCAAATGGCTGGTGTCACAGCTGATCATGTGCAGCACCTTGGCATTTGTAATCCAAATAGAGGCTAAGATGGCACCTTTTTTGGCTGTAAAGAATAGGAGGTTGTAGTTCCGCTTTAAGAAATATGGATACCTGCAGTGGGGACAAAAATCTGTTACCTACTTTAAATTTGAAGTTAAGGAAAGTAAACCAATAGAAGCAGGTAAATGCATGATCCACATCTCATTATCAGTCTATCAGTTTGTGATAGGCAGCCTCCTTCAAATGTGAGATGAAAAAGGGGAGAGGGCATAGGGCTTGACTTCAGTTCTTTAAGTTGGTACCGTGTTTCCCCGAAAATCAGAAACTGTCTTATATTTTTTATACACACTAGGTCTTATTTTTGGGGTAGGTCTTATTTTTTTTAATGTACAACAATCCACACTTATTCATGTACAACAGTCTACTTGTATTCATGTACAAAAATATTAAAATAGTGATCAGGGCAATCAGGGGTGCCGTACCTTCCCAAGAGCAATATGGTAACCAATCGCTGGCCAGAATAAGCGAAGCACGCTTTCACTATTGATTCCTCACAGGCGGAGTGCAGTTGGTATCACTCCGTCTGTGAAAGGAGGCGGCGCTATAGAGGAAGCATCGGCTTATGCGGCTCAGCTCACTCCGCTGCCGCCTCGCTTCCTCTAACGCTGGCTTCATTGGCACCGCTGATTCTCTCCTGCCTCTTCAAGTTCCCCCTTATGCCACCACCGGCCCTGGGAATGGTCACAACTAGGTCTTATTTTCGAGGTAGGTATTTTAGCAATTTCCAATTATAGTACTAGGTCTCATTTTCGGGGAAACATGGTATTTACTTGATAAAAAAGCCCATGTTTTGGGGTTCTCGGGGGCCTTAAAGTGACATTAAAGGATAAATTCCCTCCCCCCCCAATGCTAGTGTAAGGACTTACCTTAAATGATGCCTCTTGATCTGATCTTCTTCTTTCCTGTAGTTTTGAGGAGTCCCTACAGCGCTGGTGTTGGTCTCCAATCCAGTGCTGACTCCTCTTTCTTAGCTTCTTGTCCCACGGTGTCTGTGCGGGTGCATGCTGCTGCATTGACTTACCTTGTGTCTCTCCTCGTCTCCTGGACGAAGATCTGAACTGCGCATGCGCCCGCCCCAAAATCCTTTGCGGCCGCCTGAGAATCTACAGATGTTCGGACGGGAGCGCACGGCGGAGTCACAGGTAAGTTTTAACCCTTTTATACGGTAGTTTTAAAAAAATGTTTTTGCATATATCTACTGCTTGCTATGCAAAAAAACACAAGGCTTTAATAACCATTTAAGAAGAAAAACAAACACACCTCTATTTGTATTTAACTATATCTGCATATTAATTGTATTCTTTATCAGATTCACCTCAATACTCTGCTTTCAAAATATAAATTGAAGCACCTGACATAATTTGGTAATTCTAATAGCAATATAGTCTTCTTGACATAAGTAATCATGAAAGAGTATATTAGAGTTCAGTAAGGTTTATTGAATGATTTAGCAAGCAAAGAAACTCCTGCTATGGAAAGTTTACTCTAAATTTATGCAAAATACAGTTCATATTTTAGGCAAATAAAGCAGCCCTAAATCTCAGAGTTTTCATTAACTATCATTGCTTTTGAAATGTTTTAACAGAATTAAAATCAAAGGATAAGGCAGCACTTACCTTGACAGCAGTAGTTGGCCTTTTAGGTGTAAATCAGCAGGACAGTCATCAGAGCGACAATTCCTTTCAAAGAATGTCTGGAAAAAAATAAAACATGGTACCTTAGTAACAGAAGCTCAAGTAACACTACAAATAAAGCAGGCCATACACTAGTAACATTTATTTTTTGGAATGTTCATTTGAATTACTGGTGGTTAGTGGGGTATAACTGACATTCGTTGTGGACCGCAGTGATGGGGAAAATTGAAGGATGGAAAATATTTCTTGTTTCGTATCTGAAAGAGCAAAATTTGAACACTGAAAGTGATTTTCATTCAGGAAAAAACATACATATTGTAATGCACATGTGCTAGGCATAAAAGAAACCTGTTTAATATGTCTGGGATTACATTCAAGTATTAAGTCTTTCAAACTAAATTAACTGACTCAATGATGGTAAGATCGAATGCTCTGACAAACCATTTCAAACACAAGTTCAAACAAAATCCCAACAATGTATGACCAGTTTAAGATTGAGTGAATGCTTATCAAGAAGTACTGACGCTTCGATAAATATTCAAAGTAGGTGCTGAACAGACTTAGAGCCCAAAACTTACCCCGCTGACTTCTATGTATGACTGACTTTTAAAAGTTGAATTTTACCATCTTCAATCCAGATTAATCAGCACTACTAACAGTCATTCCCACTGAACAAAATGTATTCAAACCTGAATGCAACTCAAACTGAGCTTCCCATTTCTAAAAAGCATGTTCCTCACCAATGGGTGCCACCTTTAACTTAGATGTAAGTAGGGACAATATTCCAAACAGATTCTTTAAATTCTGAAATAGACTTTTGCACTAACATTCAGTAAGAATGGGATGGATCATTAAGCTATTTGGAAACTGCACTGTGTACCAATTCCTACTCAATTTGTTTTCAGATTGAGCTCTCACTTGCAGCAATCAAATGAATTTACTTGTCCAGCTCATCTTCTTGGCACCTATTGTTGCTGAGTAAAGCTAATTTAGCAGATTTAAAAATTCTGCTGTACACAGACACATGATTGTCAAGCTGCCAGCTTCACTGAATATGAGATTGGCATGAGTCCATGCAGAATGTTCCTCAATGTGTTCTGTATGCCAGAAATGTGCCTGGGATCATTATTGTTAAACCTTAAACATATCTGTACAATTTTGGTTTTATGATATCCTCAAACCACAAGTGTAAAAGATTAATATCTGTGTGAATTATGTAAAAAAAATACAAAAATAATCATAATATATGGCTACTTCCTGATAATAGAATATAAAAAGGACTTTCATTTTATTGCCCTTTGTAGACCGTTCTGCTTGTTTTCTCCACATCCACATCATAGGCTAACTTTACTTGGGCAGCGCACCACTAGTTTAATTCAGTGCATCAATGTATGTGATATGAGGATTTATCAGCAGCAGCAAGTCAGTGTAAAGCAAACCTATACAAAGGCTATAAACTTTGATCATGTTTACTGTAAGTCTCCAAGGCTGATATAAACAATCTAAGCCATAATTACAGTTTGAAAAAACACATTTTTTATTTTAACATGTCAGTCCTTGCTAGAACTTAGTCTTTTTAAACAAAAGACTCCCATTACTTTCACCTGCACCCATTTATTTGATACACCTGGATACAAGGGACTCTTGACACTGATGTTGGCTGACTTGTAATATTTTGTTGGCAAGCCCTCTCATTGTCCCTCTGAGGAGTGCACTACCAATGCAGACCTTCCCAACATCTACAATCCAGAGAAACTCAAACCCGTAAAACACTTTTTTTTAAAAATAACACTGACAGGTAAGCTTTTTATGTAAGAAGAGATCATCTGTGAGTCTTTTCTCTCTTTAATGCTTCTCCCTGCCTGCCAGCTCTTCTCTTGCATGCACAGCTCAGTGTATAGTCTCAATAAACAAATAAGCACTTGTTCCTACTTCACACAGCATTTCCATACTTAACACTGCCCTATATGCCTCGATGCTCCCTATAACAGCTTCTCAGCTTCTACCCTTGACTGTCACGGACTGGACTCAGAGGTGAGACCTGGAATCAAGGTTGTGGATAGGTACACTTGCAGGGGCCCCTAGATCCACGGGTGCAAGCAATGTAAGCTGACAACTTCCAGAGCTGGAGATCTATCAGGGACAGGAGCTGGGGAGCTGAATAAGGTAAGTGGAAGTCAGCTTCAGCTCGAAGTTCAAGTACTAGGCAGAGTGCTGCAATGCTGAGTAGCGTGGGGTCCCCCAGAAAGTGGGGTCTAAGGACCAGACGGTCTTCCCCAGAGCTCCTGAAGGCGGAGATGGATTTTGCTGTGTGCTGACGTCAGGTCACGACATCCAGGTTCACCCAACTCAGCTAACAATGTTTGACAAGACCAGAGTTCCAGACAGGTTGCAGACACACATGACAGGCAAATCAAAGGTCAGGGACAGGCAGATGATTCGGACTTCTATAGACAATCCGAGGGATAGGGACAGACTGAAGACTGGGATTTTCAGGGACAAGCCAAAGGTCGGTACACATGTAAACTTCAAGGAATTCTGATTCAACAGCAAACAGGGGGCTCCGCATCTAGCTTAGGAAAGTGTTGCTCGGGCAGCGGGCCATGCGCTGCACTGGGTTAAAATAGAGTAGACAAGAGGGAGGATTCACAGGATTGGCCACAAGCTGACTGCACGGAGAAGCAATGTAAGAATCAGCAGACACCTAAAGCTGCCAGACTGGTGCAAGAGCAGGTTAGGTATAGAGCACATGTCTGGAGGACTAGAAACAACAGCATAGCCCTGCATGCCTGCAGAACCAGGGGTAAGAGGTCTGCACATACTTGTAGAACTACAAGTGACAGCTTAGCTGCAGCTGAACTGTGACAGAGTATCTTGCCACCAGTCACAAAGAAGATGGTTTCCTGCAGCTGTAGGAACTCCCATATAGAGCAGGCTGTGCTATGTTCACAAGCAAACTAGACCAGCAACAGGATCCATTTGTGGGTCTATCAATGAAGGCAGCAACACGGAACATACGTTAAAAAAATTATAATTCCTTTCAATCTCCCCTCAAGTTTTTTTTGCCATAATTATTACATTTATATAGTAAACCTATATATACTTATCTTAAACCTATATACATCATCAGAACAGGGTCTAGGATACACACCAGTATGAATCTACTTATCTAGCTCATCCTCTTGTATCTTTGCCCCCTCCCTTTGCTGTGCCAGGAAGGGGGCAAAGGGGGGGGGCGTGGCTTGGCTATGGAGGCGTAAGGAAGCACATTGCTTGAACTCTGCTATCACCTGTTACTTTTCATTTAACCACGGCATCCCAAAACCTTGTTTTTGATGTCTCAGAAGACCAAAACCCGCTCTAACGACGACAGAAGCTCCCAGACATCCTTACAGCGATTTCTCTCCACGCCTGCCGCCTCTACTCGCAGCTCCTCTAAGGGGCAAATGGCCCCCGAGATGCAAGGTACGGCTTCGCGGCCTACAACTCCTCCTCAACCCCGGGAATCCCCGGCCTTGCCGTCCGCCCCGGATCCCAGAGACCTCGAACTCCGTAGAGAGACCACCTCTACACACTGCTCCAGCCCCATCGAAGAGCCTCATCTCCCACTCACAATGACGCCGGCGCAATCTCCCTCGCTATCCACTAGCGAAATCTCCGCCATCTTGCTCTCCCTCCCCACGCGGCAGGACATGGCCGCCATGGTCTCGCAAATGGAGACCGCACTGAAGAGGGACATAGCCGGCATCCACGCATCCATCTCTCACCTGGAAACGTCTGTCACCGCCTTGTCCAACGACCAGGCGACTCTGGCCCGGCGGATTAATTGCCTGGAATCGGGTTCGGCCTCTTATGAATGGCGCCTCTCCGACCTACAGCTCCAGCAGGACGACCTCGAAAACAGGTCCCGGCGAAACAATATCAAGCTAAGCGGACTGCCGGAAGCCGCGACCACGTCCGGCCTTTGCCCCACTATGACCGCCATCCTCAACTCGATCCTGGACAAGGCCCCGGAGTCCCCATTGGAGATAGACCGTGTGCACCGCGTGGGGATCCCCAGACCGGACGGAGATATGCGGCCCAGGGACGTCCTATGCCGCGTGCATTTCTTTGCGGAGAAGGAAGCCATCATGCGCAAGGCCTGGCAGAAGGGCTCCGTCCCCTTTGACGGAGCAGATGTCTCTGTTCTACCAGATCTGTCCCGCCGCACCCTCCATATGCGGAGGATCCTTCAGCCTCTCCGCGCGGTGATACGTAGGGCCGGAGCCCTGTATACTTGGGGCTACCCTTTCAGTCTCAACGTCCGTCGGAACAACCGGACCTTCAATCTCCGCCACCCACTGCAACTGGCCGACTTATTCTCCTTCCTGGACTCCCAACCCGTTGATGTACCAGACTGGCTGAACCCCGACCTGGACTCCGAACCTCGCCCAGCACCCCAACGTAGACGACGCCGGAGCACCTCCCGAGGCAGGCCCAGACCGACCCGCCCTGCTCCGACCATCAATGAACCCTGACTTCCCGATGATTGACGGGCGTGGGATCGTCCCCCGTCCAACATCTCCCTGCAGTGGACTTCCAGATCGAATGTCAGCAGGTACCGGACAGCTACCCCCACACGCTCTTTGACCCCCCAGTCGTTACACCCGACACCCTCTAAATTGAGAGGTTTCCCATGTCTTGGATGCAGGCCGTCCCCCTCACAGTCTGAACCCACCCGCGTTAGCGTCTGGCCCTGTCCTGTACACCCCGATGCGGCCGCTCACCATCCTACCTTGGGCCCATTTCCAGGATGCATCCCACAACCCTGGCTCACCTGACTTAGGCCCCAAGGCCTACCTTACCCCCTCGTCACGCGCTGCATCGGGGGACTCGTTGAACCGTGCCTCCGGGGAACACGCGATTGCAAGACCGGAGTCGTTCCTACTTGTTACCCTTCAGAAGATGGCTGTTCCCTGCCCTGCGTGGGGACGACCTGGTTCTCCACTCGGATCCCCCTCTCCCTGGCTGTCGGCCCGGGACCCCCCTGGGATCCCTCAATGTTGTATCTTTTGAGTCGTTTTTTTGTTTTTTTTTGTTTATTTTATTTCACGTTGAAGGATGTCTGGGCTTTTGTAACTGCACTTTACTCTCATAATGTTGGGGTATCCTGTGACCGCCCACTGCAACTATGCTCCAAGACTTCACATCTAGAGCCACACCCTCATCTCTGCCTCGCTTGGCCACCTACCTAGATGCAAGATGCGGGTTCCCTTCCCCATCCCCACCCTTTCGCCCCCTCCCTTCCCATCCCTTCTCCCAC
>NW_017308180.1:36463-43551 GCF_000935625.1 Nanorana parkeri | reverse complement strand
CTAACAAGGTTGCTGGTTGTCACAGGGTTGCCCCTCCTTCAGCGTCTAGTTGTTGTTATACTTTTGAAATGTTGTTGTTACTGCACTTACTCTACTTGATGCCTTCAAAGGGTTTATACTTCCTTGACGGGGTGCCAATGCTGGACCCCTTTACCCATAGCCTTATTAGGGCCCAGTTGGTAGCATCTCATGTACCTCCCCCACTACACTAATTGTGCCTTATTCTGTTCGTTGACCGTAGCCTTCCACCTCCCCCACATAGGCTCTACCCCGACCCTTGGAGCTCCCTGACTGCTTCCCCAGGGTCGGTGGAGATCCGAATTGCTGGTGATCCAGCACTTTAGTTGCACCTAACTTCCTCCTTTTCCCTTCTTAGTTCTTTCTCTCTGCCCTTCGTACCTACCTCCCTCCCCCCTCGGTCTCCCTTCTTCCCTACCTACCACCCTTCCCCCCCCACCTTCCTTGGCGCACCCCCCTCCTGCCTCGTGACCCCGGAGACATGTCTCGCCTTAGGGTTTTATCCCTTAACACTAAGGGCCTTAACGTTCCTGAAAAACGCACTATGATCCTGCGAGATCTCCACCGCCAGAGCATTGACGTAGCACTCCTTCAAGAAACTCACTTCAAGAGCCAGACCCCCCATTTAGTTGACCACCGCTACTCCACGGTTTACCACTGTACTTCTCCTGACAAACGTTCTTGCGGGGTCAGTATAGTCATGTCCCGCAGGTTATCATGGACTGAGACTGATCAACATGCTGGAGAGGAGGGCCGGGGTGCTCTTTGTGAAGGGTACTATTGGATCCCACATGATCACGCTCGCAAATCTCTACCTGCCTAACCATGACCAGATCCCATTCTTGTCTCGTGTCCTGGCCCTCCTGGCCGACTTAAGAGACGGCACCCTGGTCTTGGGAGGGGACTTTAATTTCGTCCTCGACCCCGGTGTGGACTCCTCTGCATCCTCCTCCCACCTATCTTACAATCAGCTGAACCGCATCAAAAGTTGTCTTTTTGAGCACCAGTTGGCGGACGTGTGGCGCATCCACCACCCCACGCTATACACGCATTGATTTTTTTTTTGTACACCATAACCAGCTCGCCCGAGTCATGGCCACTGACAACATAGGGAACATCACCTTCTCAGACCACGCCCCTATCCTGCTTACCCTCTCCCTCGATGCCCCCCCCCCCGGGCCCCTGGCAATGGAAGCTGAACGACTCATTGCTCCACGACCCAACCGTCCTGTCGTCTATACAACAAGACCTGCGGTTTTTCTTTCAGGAAAACGATACGCCGGATGTGCCCCCCTACACTGTGTGGGAAGCACATAAAGCGACCGTACGGGGCTCCTTTATAGCGCATGGATCTAGGCTCAAGAAGCAACGCCTTGCCCAAATCACCGACCTCTTGAACCAAATACGCCTTCTCGAAGCCCGCCATAAGGCCTCCGTGCAACATACGGTGGGGTCTCAGTTGTCCTCCCTCCGAGAACAGCTTCGGACGCTCTGCCTTACCAAGGTTAAAGCATCCATGACGAAGTGCAGACGGTCATTCTACGAATATGGCAACCATTGCGGCAAATATCTTGCACGTGCTACCCGCAAACGCCACGCCCACAACTATATCCCGTTCATCGCCCGCTCCTCTGGGAGCAAAGCCACTTCACCAACTGAAATAGCCACTGCATTCAGGGACTATTACTCATCTCTATACAATCTCTCTCCTCCCTCCTCCCAATCCTCCACCGCCCCCTCTCAATCCCGAACATCCCGCATTGCTGCCTACATTGCCCAATCGGCCATGCCCTCCCTTAAACCCTCCGTCAGCTCCCTCCTGGAGTCTCCGATCACCTCCGCCGAACTGGAATTTGCTATCAAAACCACCCAATCTGGCAAAGCCCCCGGACCGGATGGCTTCCCCCTTACCTACTATAAGCACTTCCTTCGTTACCTCTCTTCTCACTTTCTACGAGCTCTTAACTCCCTTCGTGATGGCGCCGCCACTCCACCTGAAACACTCCTAGCCCATAATTCGATGATCCCTAAGGAAGGGAAAGATCCAGCCCTGTGCCCCAGCTACAGGCCCATCTCCCTGCTCAATGTGGATACAAAACTTTTCGCCAAGATTATCTATTACCGCCTGGCCCCTTATCTGGCTGACCTCATCCACCTGGACCAGGTGGGGTTTGTACCGTCAAGGGAGGCTAGGGACAACACCACCCGGGCCTTGGGAGGCATTCACTCCGCCCTGTCGTCTGCCTCTCCTTGCGTCCTATTATCCACCGACGCGGAGAAGGCATTCGACAGGGTGGACTGGGACTTCCTGAGGGCGGTGGGCTAAGTACACACATGCTAACCTGGATACGTTCCCTCTACTCCTGTCCCTCCGCCCGGGTTTGCGTGAATGGTGAGCTGTCCTCCCCCTTCTTCATCACCAACGGTACACGCCAGGGCTGCCCCCTTACCGCCCTTCTTTTCGTTCTCTCCCTGGAACCCTTCCTCCGTACCATCCGTTCTCACCCCGATATTCGAGGAGTGCAAATTGGTCCTGTCCACCATAAGGTAGCGGCTTTTGCAGACGACCTCCTGTTCTTCCTCACCTCCCCTGACATCTCTCTCCTGGTGCTCCTGGCAGAAATTGACCGCTATGGTGCCCTCTCCAACTTTCTTGTTAATTCCCATAAATCCATAGCCATGCATCTCTCCCTCACGGGCCCTCGCCTTCGGAGGGTCCTGGATAACTTCCCTTTTAAGTGGTCTCACCCCTCTCTGAAATACCTAGGTATTTTGCTCCCTAAAAACCCCTCTTTGGCCTTCTCCCTCAACTTCCCTCCTTTGCTGTCCTCTATTAGATCAGACCTTAAACGATGGTCCACAGGGACCTTCTCCTGGATGGGACGCTGTAACGTCCTGAAGCAAACTCCCCCGCCTCTTATACCCTCTTCAAGCTCTCCCTATCAACATACCCCAATCCTTCTTCCAAACACTTAGGTCCCTATTCACCAGTTTTGTGTGGGCGGGCAAACCTCCTAGACTTAAATATAACCTCCTCCGCCTACCTAAAAGCAGCGGGGGGATGGGCTTACCGAATGTTCCCGGTCCTGGGCAACCCAGCCTTCCCCCCGGGGATAGATGATAAACGTTTCCTCACACTCGGAGCTCCCAGTAGAGCCAGGGCTCACCATTTCCTTAGTGTTTCCACTTGGCCCACTTCGTTCTGGGAGGAGGATCTGGGGATCCAGTTCACTCCGGGAGAACGTACGAAACTTCTTACACTATCTTACCGATCCTCCATTAGCAACAAGTACCAGGAGGCCGGGTACAAACTGGTCACTAGGTGGTACAGGACAGACTCCAGATACCTGCTGGCGTTGCGGCGCTCCCTCTGCGGACATTTTGCATATATTCTGGTCATGCCCCTTGCTCACCACGTTTTGGGACCAAGTCCGAACCATCACTCAGAAGTTCACTGACCTTCCCGGTCCCTCGAGACCCGGCCTTCTTCCTCCTACATCATAATGACATACCGACCAAGACATACAAACGATCTGTCGTGCGCCACCTAGTAAATGCAGCCCGAGCATGCATTCCGGCTCGATGGAAAGACCCCGCACCGCCCAATATACTCCAATGGCTAGACAGGATAAATTACATATACCTCATGGAAGATCTCACCAGCTCGCTCCATAATACACCCGACAAGTTCGGCAAGACCTGGTTTTACTGGATTGAGTTTCTCCACTCTCCAGAGTATGATGCCCTACGCCTGGACTCTGGGTCATGATCCACCAATCTGAATCCCCCTGCTGACCCTCTCCACCTGCTTCACCCGTCCAACCAGCGCCCTGGATTCCCTCCCCCCCGTACCCCTCCTGACCCCACAACCCCTCTTTTCTCCCCACCTACCCTTACCCCCTTTTCCCCAGCTGTCATACCCTCCTACAGACCTCTGTGGTAATGCCGCGACCTGACCCCCCTGTGGGCCTCGGCTCCCCCGCTCCTGACCGGGTAATCACCCTGGATTCTTTCATGCTACGAGGCCCGATAGTAGGGGTCCCGAATTAGCGCCCCCATGCCATCATCAGGATCTAGGCCGCGACACCTACCTTTCTATTGCTACATATTTGTTTTACCATTTATGTTTTCCCTTCCTGTCCATGATTGATGTCTATGTGGAGCAAGTAATGGCATGTCTGTACTACATATTTGGACACCCCCTTGAAAAACCCGTTTGCATACGGGGAAAAAATGTTTTCTTCAATAAATAAATAATTTTTTTTTAAAAAGGAAGGGGGCAAAGCACAGCCGCATCATTACTGTGCTATCTTTTGCACAGCAGAGGGAGGGGATGGTGGCACAACATCTGAACTGGTGTCTATCATAGACCCCATTCGGGTGAAGCAGGGAGACAGAAGTACGGCTCTCACTGTATTTCTGGAACCAGCTCAGTGGAGCATGGCACAGTAGCAGTTATTTTAGAAAGAAATCACTGAAGGATTTAAGGAGTCATGGCAAATAGTATTAGTTTTTTTTTAAATGTTTAAAAAAAACACTGTCTGGAGTGGGGCCTTAAAAGGTTATTCTAATTTACATCACATCCATCATGTACCAAATGTGTCTGCTTGTTGCTTTGATCATAGAGCTCTTATCTGCTCCCTTCTTACCACTTAGCTTTTCAAGCAGATTATTGTTTCTACACCAAATAACTCCCATTATTGAATTCGTATTTCACAGACTTGACCAGTTTTCCAGATAAAATATGAAAAATATAAGTATACCTAGGTTTTAAACAAAATGTTCTAATTTTAAATCTTATTTGGAATTTTATACCAAACATACTTCATCCTTTCAACAGTTAAACATGTGTTTTTAAATGATTCCTTCCTTTTACTGGAAGCAGACACTCAGGACAAATCCTCCACTAGATATATGTCACCATTTCCTTGCATTATTCTGGTAAAGGAACAGTCAGATAATTAATAGAGAGCAAAACTGAACAACTGAAAAAAGGAATGTTGAGCTTTCCTACATAAAACATCTGCTTTTTAACTTTAGACAATGCTCTTAATGAGATGCATTTTTCACTAAGAAACTAGGGCTAACCACAGACAACACAATGTCGTGCCTGATTGTTAAAAATTTAACAAATCTGTACCCCAAATGGATTATTTCATTTACAAAAATTATCAAATGATTGATGGCGTGAAAGATAAAACAAATTTTCCAGCACAACAATAAATCAATCTCAGCAGACCACTGTAAGGTGAATGTGAATAAGTACACAAGTGGTAGGCAGCAGAAATGTTGTGGCATCTATATAAACTGTAATATAATTGGCACATGTTTTCAAGAAATAATTTGATTTTTAAATTGCAAATCTTTTTTTATTTTTAGCATTTTTACAATTTTTAGGTTTATCCACATCTCATTTGTATACCAGAAGGGGGCCTGGTCGGGAGCAGGAGGGAGGTTTAGGGGTCCTTAATTTCCTTCCGGCCGCAAGTCAAAAACTGCACCGTCGCATGGAACCTAAGGACACTGAACCTGCAATACTCTCCCCTGCCACAGTCACAGTGCAGAGCAGGGGAGGGCGGAGTTATCTCCTGCCTATGTTCGGCTGGAGGAGAAGCAGCGGTGTGGGCAGTGGCGGAACTACTACTGCCGTTGCTATGGGGTCCGCGGCACTGGGGGGGCCCGGATCCCCGCTGCTCTCCCCCGCTTGTATGGGCTGAGGCAGCGGGTATCCAAAAAAAATGGACGGCGGAGGAGACGCTGCCGCCCTGAAACTGACAGGAGGACAGCGGCTCTGCTCTCCTCCCCGCCTGCAGCTCGATCATCGCTCGATCAGTTTCAGGATGACAGCCGCTGTGTGCGTGGCCGAGCAGAGGATCGGTAAGTATCATTGATATTTACTGATCCTCCATGTGCAGCACAAACACTGGAGTGATCACTGGAGTGATTCACTGAGTGCTGAGGCTGCAGAAAAAGACATTGAGGACTGTGTCCTCAATGTCTTTTTCTATTTCAAAAGGGAAATGTTAGGGGTCTGTTTAGACCCCTAATATTTCCCAGAAGCCCCCCACCCCCCCAACAGTAAAATAATAATAAATAATAGTTACAAAAATAAATTAAAAATGTGTAAATAATCATTTAAAAAAAGCACAAACCCCCTCTCCCCCCCCCCCACACACACATAACATATACGTGCACCATATTGTGGTGTACGCCAGGCACATGTGCTGCAGTGCGTTGTTAGAACGCATCGCAGTGCATGATTTTTTTATTTTGTAAAAAAACATTAATTTAACTGTGGCAGCGCATGGCAAAGCTTTGTGACGCATTGCCATGCGTTGTGATACTTTTTTTTCACAACACAAACACCAACACAACGCAAAAAACATTTATAACAAATCGCTTATTTACAGTTTAGCGTTCCTTCATTTTTTGAATAATTTTTTTTATAAAGTAAAGAGTTTCCCCGTGGTTTCTGCACGATTTTTGAAAGAAAATTTTTGGCTGTTTTAGTTGCGTTTCAGCGCTGAAGCACAATTAAAAACGCAGTGATCTATTGAAAACTGCATTTATTCATATTATATAATACGAATGATATATGCTAGAGTTCAAGCAGCAGAGGGGTGTGTGGGTTGGGGGGGCACTCTACAAAATTTTGCTATGGGGCCCTGGGATTTCTAGTTACGCCCCTGGGTGTGGGAGTGTGATCTTCACTGCTGCTAGGACTGCTGACAGGTAAGCAACCCCTATTGTGTAATTGTAAATCCCATTTTCCCAGATTCATTGGTGGTACTGTTAAAGAATTTAAAAACATACAGATTCTTGCAACAGGAATGTCAGGTGTCCCACTTAGATGTGGCAGCTGTACCCACTGAAGTTAATGAACGGGTGACAGCGGCCATATCTGTAAGCGGCAGTCCGCACGTAATGTACATGGTATGATTAAATGCCGTTTTGAATAGATCACTGTCTCTGGACATACGTATCCTGCGTTCAGGGACAGTGATCTATTGAAAACTCCATTTATTCATATTATATAATAATAATAATAATAATAATAATGATATATGCTA
>NW_017308180.1:16886-36437 GCF_000935625.1 Nanorana parkeri | reverse complement strand
AATGATATATGCTAGAGTTCAAGCAGCAGAGGGGGGTGCGGGTTGGGTGGACCCTCTACAAATTTTTGCTATGGGGCCCTGTGATTTCTAGTTACGCCCCTGTTTGAATTTGTTCCGTTATCTAATCACTGCCCCAAATATGCACACAAACAAAATGAGTTAGGTTAGGGGCACACTGTGAACAGACTTTATTTTAAAAAAGGGCTCCAACAATCCCAATAAGCACTTGAGGTGATCATTTGTAATGGTAGGGGATTATTTCAGTAAGAGACTCAAAATAAGGAGAACAAATATCTATCTATCTACCATCTATCTTCCAAATATCTACCATCTAAATATCAACTACATACCATCTATCTATCTATCTATCTATCTATCTATCTATCTATCTATCTATCTATCTATCTATCTATCACAATATACTAGTGTTGTTCAACTGCTCATTGAGTTATGGGTGATACTTGCATAAATATGATTGACCCTAGAGATGAAGAACCTCTAAAAACAGAAGCTCGGCAATTTCCGCAGACAATCAACAAATATTCTGTAGAAATTGCAGTGATCTGCAATCAATCGATCAATCAGGTGCATTTTAATTACACACAGGTTGAGGAAATGTCATGTAAATGTGTGAGGAAGGTTTTTTTTTTGTTTTTTTTTTGCCTTCACCTGGTTTAACAGTGGGTCACTTTTGGTATAGCGTTCTGTTTTAGGTTTTTCTTCTTTTCTTTTTTTTTTTTCTCTTCTCTTACAACTCTATAGGTTGAACCTGATGGAATCTTTTCAACCTGACTAACTATGTAACTATATAACTATGTAAGGTAACAATCGGTTTTCTTTTGAATATAGTGAGTATTACAGTAAAGACCATTCCTGTGGGAAAACACATTTTGACAGAAAATTCAGGGAGTGTATTTTTTACTAGACAAATGTTGGGTAAATGTCTACTATTTTGGTTTGCTATATACTGTGAATGTTGCCCGAACGTTTAGGGCAAATGTCCCATCAAATCTTTGATAAATATACCCCTTTGCACTGACCGGCACACATTTTTATATAAAATTCTGTTTTAACCTTTTAAATTTTTTGTTGCATATCACCTCTGCTAATTTTTTTGAGCCTCATTGCAGCCATATCCTGTTTACATGCAAGCGCTCCTGCAACTGCCACACAAATTTTTTTACATCAGGTTTCCTGGTAGTGACAACAGTAGATTGTGCCTGTGAATTGTGTGTCAGCTCAGCTGCTTGTAGCTACATTAGGAGACCCATTGACAAGGTTATAACACAGGAGAACAAATGGAAGACGGGGAAAGAGCATTTTCACCCTATAATGCCTGCACAAGGACCTTTATGGCAAGATTAACAGATATTATTTTAATGTAAGTTACACATTTAAAATGATTGAAAATTACTTTTGAAAACCCATTAACATGTTATAAAAACGTATATACATTTTTTAGTAATTGGGTTTAACTAGGAATGCACCGATACCAGTTTTTCGGTATCGAGAATAAGTACCAATATATATTTTTTTGGTACCCGCTGATACTGAATACTCATACTGGAAGTCCCATTAAGGAAGCCGGGCGGTATGTAATGACTCACTGCCCCGTTTCCTGATTAGCTGGGAATCCGGCTCCATGCTCCCTGTGACGAGGGAGCATGAAGCAAGATTCCCAGCCAATTAGGAAGCCGGGAGGCAAGTAATTAGCAGGCCCTGGCTTCCTGATTGGCCAGGAAGCCGACTCCATGCTCCCTGGTGATGAAGGAGCATGGAGCCGGCTTCCCGGCCAATCAGGAAGCCAGGCGGCATCTAATAACTCACCTCCTGGCTTCCTGATACCGGAAGTTCAGGTATCGGAATAAGTATTGGGACAATGTGGGTGAGTAGGAGTACTCACCCAAATACTAGTTTGGTATTACAGAGAATGGAGCTTTGTAATGGTACTGTACTCTGCAGCATTCTCTTATGGGTCCAGGGCAGAGCCATGAGCCATCCTGGGCAGATCCAAAGGAAGTAGGCTGAATGACACTGAACGTCATCTAACCTGGAAGAACCGCAATGCTGCATTAACCAGCAAGAAAAGCTGTGGGGGAAAGCGCAGCAGAGGAGGTGAATGTAGCATGTCGAAGATATTTTCTTTTTAATGGCTGCTGGCGGCTATTTTTGGAGGTTTTTTTACCCAAATGTAAATGAGCTTTGATAGTTTACTATATTGCAATACCAGAGCAGAAGAGTGAAATGAAAAATCCTATTATTCTCAATGGGCCTGTTCACTACTCAGCGTTGTATCGCTTGTGGCCTGTCACAAGAGGTTTTAAAAAGTAAACGAGCTTCTTTTGGGGCAGAGTTGTGTGTTTTTGTTTTGGCCCGTAGACTTTAATGGGCAAGTCTAAATAAACCCTTAAAAACAAGTGTTTAGGCAGGTTTTTCAGGCGCTCTAATTTAAACATCTATGGGGCCCCTGTATTGCGAGTAGCATGTAAATACTCTCTGGCTATGTTCAGGTGTAAATTTGTGCCCAAAATAAAAACATAATCCCTCTTCCTTATTCTCCACTTCAAAGAAAGAGTTACAAATTATAATACAAAGTGTATTCAATCTTCTAGCCATGTGTGTCTTCTGTTCACTGAGTAATTACAACTTGGTTTAAATTTGGAAGCATAAAAACCCCCTATGTCATCACGTGGAAGCTCCTTGCTTCTGAATGACTGATTCACATAGAGAATCATTAACTGGTTTGTGGGACACTGGGAGATTTACATGCTGTCAAAGATAATAAATTCATTTATGTAATGGGAACTTATGTATTATGTAATGGGAGGTTATGTACATTAAGATAATCGGCAGACATGTAAGGCACTGGAAGCTGGAGGAGCTGTTCAGGTAAATTTAGTGGATTAAAAGGTATTAAATCGGATCTTCCAAGCAAAATATAAATAAAATGTCTGAAGAACAGGTACAACTTTAATCTCCAAGCACAAAGAATTCTGATATTTACTATAAACATCCAACCAAGCCTGTTTTCCTACTATACACTATATTGCTGAAAATATTGGGATGCCTGCCTTTACAATTACATGAACATTAATGGCATCCCAGTCATAGTCCGTAGGGTTCAATATTGAGTTGGCCCACTCTTTGTCGCTATAACAGCTTAAACTCTTCTGCGAAGTCCACAAGGTTTAGGAATAGTTTATAATGTGTGTGTGTGGGGGTGCTGAAGTGGCCACGGATGTCGCTTTTTTTTTCAAACCTTGGTGTGTCTGCTAGATAAAGTCTTATAATTTGAGGAAGCTGAACCCCCCCAGGGAAAAAAATTATCTACGGCCCTGCATGGGGGGTGACAGCACTTTTCTCGGTTAGCACTAGGAAATACAGTGGTGTCACCTCGATGACAGCAGCTTGCTGAATGGACAATAAAAAAACAGCATTCAGGGAACAGCACAGTGGCTTATTGGTTAGCACTTCTGCTCACTATTAGTTAAGAGTTCTGGTCACTATCTGCAAGGAGTTTGCATGTTCTCCGTGTTTTAGTGGGTTTCCTCTGGGTAATCCGGTTTCCTCACACATTTCAAAGACATACTGGTAGGTTAATTGGTTCCTGTCTAAATCGGCCCTTGGATGTATGCATGTGAGACAGGAACACAACTGCATCAAATATATGCCCGGCATTCACCTTTAAAGTGATTGTTTTTTTAAAAACTAAAGTGCCATTTACATATAATGGTGCCATGTCAGATAACGGTCCCCTGCTGCTCTACAGTATACATTCTGATAGTACAATCTCATTTAGAGCTACTATAAATTATGAAGTGTAAGGGCCTGCCTGATTTGATACAAATTGAATTTATTGTTTAGGTTTGTCCTGATATTATATAGATTTGGTAAATCTTAAGAAGATTGTACAGCGATTGTATAATCATATTGTATAGGGTAGGACCAGCTTTAGTGGTTTCTTTCACCAACCACTACATCACTACTATGTCTTTTAGTGAAGCAGGGGTCGGCAAGAGGAACCAATGAGCACATGGGGGACAAGGAATCTAACACTCCCAAAAGTGAGTATTTTGTTTCCACTTAGCACGGAGCTCTTTTATTGGAACTTTAGTTGCATTTATTACAGTTTGAACCATATGCAGATATTTTAAAGCATTTCATGCTTTTTGTTTTGTAATTAAAATACATTTGCTTAAATTTTGTGAACTAAGCACTTTTTAAGTTCTGCCTTCATTTCCATCTCTATCCCTCTCTTTTTTTGAAACACACTGTATTCAACTATAAGCTGTCTAGCAAAAGTGGCATGATGAAAACAAAGGAAACTGTAACTGTAAGTGTTAGCGGGAGTTCAGATTTAGTTTGTTAGTCAGGTAAGTTTAAATCTGCTAGTCCATCTAACACAACCCTCTCCACAGGGTCACTATGCTGCTGTCCAAGGGTGGCTCAATTGTTCCTCTATAGAATGGAGACACCTGAGACAGGAAATGTGTTACTGCTGGATCACCAAGTGAAAATAAAAGAAAAAAAGGTAAAAAATAAAACTAACGCAGCCACCACATGTAGGGACTAGTAAGCTACAATATATTATTTTTTTGTTTTTGTATTAAGATTCACGTTCTCCATACACTATCCAGCAATCAACAAGCACAATTCTGAACACTGTTTTGCTCAAGGATGTACAATTTCTTGCTTGAGGTAGAATGCTTAGAGCATGTGATTGATCACTAGGCATTTTTCAGTTGGCCACTGGTTAACCCACAAAACTGATTTGTAAACACACACCCATTAATAAAGTATCAATTGCAGGTAGTCTAGATTTACTATTTTATTGCTGTAGTTACCATTCCCCTGTTTAGGCTACATATGCACATGCAGTCTTTCAACAAAGAAAAAGCCAGTAACTGTCATTCGCACAATGTTGTCTGCACACTAAGCAACTGCTAGATTATATAGTTTTCCAACCAGATTATACACTTGAAATATATAAACCTTTAACAATGCACACCAGATACTTTCTTCCTTTATTGTCAATTGTTTTGCCCTGTACACTGCCCAATTAGCACAGGTCACTCAAAAATATGTGCAAATGGTTAAGTAGCACATTACCAGTGTCACCTACATATGTAAATATAAGGATCTTGCAAGGATGGTGGAGAATACTCAGAGGCACTAGCAAAATGGCTCTTGTAGTACTTGGTCCTCCATTGACCACCTGATGGTGACGTTGTAGAGCACTCCCAGAGTATGGTCCCCGGGGTGGTCACTAGTCCTCTCTGATCACTATATGGGCAAGAGTAGCATCCAGTCAGATGATGTCAGGATCAGAGATTTAGTTGAAAGCATTATCAAGAAGTGCGTTGGTGGTAACTAGAGCCAACCATCAATGTCAAAAACAAGGGGCAAACATGTAGTCAGGAACACAGCCAAGGTAAGGTAAAGTACTGGCAAGGTCAGTGACTAAATTCAATCCAAAGCACAACATCCACCAGCCAACAAACTACAACAATCAGTTTGTGTCACAAACTGCCTTAAAATAGGGACCTGGACAAGTCAGACTGACACCAGGCCTGCTCGACAATGCACACGCAGGTTGACAAAGCTACTAAGCCCACAAAGAGATAAAAACGTCTCCTAAGATAAGTTTACATCGCGGAAGGGCCGGAAGGGCCTAGCAAAGGAAGCTAAAGAGTAGCAGGACCCAGAAGGTGCAGCAGAGGGACACTGATTAGAGGGATCTAAGGAGAAAGTGTCCATAAAATGAGGAAGCAAGGACTGAGTAATACGTGGAGAGAACTCAACTGCCTGAATGGAGAAGCCCCATAGGCAAGTGCCTGACAGCAACTCAGGAATTATAAGCAAGTTTTATTTTATGAAAATATCAGTGAGCCAAACCATGCTGCTAGCTAATGTCGTGCTATTATTTTCTATAAGTATCCATAATATAAAGCTAGGCACTGAATGTCTGTCCTTACCTGATTTCTTTGGGCTATTTTTTGCCCCTTTTTCCAGCGGAGTATAGGTTTAAGAGCAGGCAAGACTCTCTCTTCTTTCCCAATGACATGCTCTCCAAGGCTGTACGATGCTTCAAAAACAATAGGTGATATTACATCTTTTACTCTGCGCTGAAATACAAAATACAATAGAAACATTTATTTAATAACAATAAATACATTTAACATGACATTAATCTACAAACTAGCCACATAGACAATGCTTTATGTTTATGCATCTCATCCAATAAAAATTGTCGATAACATGAGAGATCTCCTTTCCATCTGTTATGCCTGGGCAACTCTGCTGAGCTCAATCCTTGTTTTTGGGGGGGGCTTCCTCCTCTACCCATTTATCCACAAAGTATGGTAATATGTGGTCATTTACAGCAGTGTTTTCTGAACCAGTAATCAAGGACTACTTACAATTGTCCAAATGCAGGGATTGCACACCACCTACTAAGGGAACAAGTGGCCCATGCTGTAACACAACAGGCTAAGCTTCAAAGCATTTTTCAGTCACAATATGGAGTTACATGTAGTGCTAGCTATCGGCCACTACATAAATATAGGTAATGTTTGCAACCGAATTACCACTTACTTAGTTATACAATTTTGGTAATTGTGGCTTCAATCTATCATATAGCTTAATAATTTAGGGTCAGTTGTTAATTTGTAGAAATGACTTGCAGGATCAAGACCAAAATCAAATGTTCTAAAAACATGCCATTTATTTCCCAAGAAAATATTCTACTACTTAGACACAAAGACAATTAGACAACAACCAAAAATGAAGATAATTTCAATATCTTACAAACAGATTGCTCTTTAACATTTTTCTTAGCTGATAAAAATATGTAGTGTCCTGTATAGTCACATCTAAGATCTAAGTCAGGATGGTCATGAGTTGTCTTCCTAATGTTTATTTTTTTCTGGAGTCCTTACTGTGGATCTTAGAGGTGACTACACCCGACTCTTCTGCTTTTGTTAATGCATCCTTCTGATATTTTCTGTTCAAAGCATTTAGTAGGATCATACTCAATTATCTTGAGTATGCTGAGTAATCTTGAGCAATATGATCATTTATATTCTTTAAAATATTAGAAAGTATTCCAAAAGCACATTTGCTGCCACAGGGTAAATTAAGGAAAACACAGAAAGAGTGTTTTATTCAGATTTCAATTTACAGAGACAATAATGGATGGCTTTTCTTATAAATCCCTATATCATATGTATTTGTATATTTTAGACCAAGAAGTTTGTAAAACATATAAGAGTACATAACCAGCCAAAGTGTGGTCATAAATGGCCTAATCTTGCATTCCCTGTAAAATATTTGAGGATCAGGACTCTCAGGGCTAGCCTAAAGATGACAATAAGAGATGTTTAGACATTTCCTGAGCAAGAAAAGGAAGACTACACTATGGGGGTTATTCACTAAAGAGCCGAAGGATTTAGCACACGTTCAGCTAATCCTTCGACTCACTTCGGCTGCAGAAACCCTTCGGTTCAGTCCAACCAAAGGGCTGTTGTATACGCTATTCTTAATAGCCCATACAGCAGCCAAAGGCAGCCAAAGTAAACAGCCAAAGTGGACTAGATCCCTGATTATTGCTAAAAAATATAATTTTAAAAAATCAGCATGGGGTCCCCCTCTCAAATCATACCAGACCCTTTAGGTCTGGTAGGAATGTTAGGAGGGACCCCCCGATGAAAAAACAATAAAAAATGCATGGGATTCCCCTACAAATTCATATTATACCTTTTAGGTCTGGTAGGAATTTTAAGGGGGACCCTAACACCCAAAAGGACCACCTGGAAAAGCACCTTGTCCCCATTACAATAAGGACAAGAGCCTCTTCCCCACAACCCTGGCCTGGTGGTTGGGGGCACCCAGATGCCACCCCCCTCCCATGTGAATGAGTAAGGGGTCGTTGTAGCCATACTCATTCACCAAGAGAAAAGTAAATAGTAAATACATTTAGTAAAGTAATGGGAAAATTGTAGGGGGTGCCATCCTACTACGAATATTCAATTAAAGTATTTAAAGTGATGTACTTCTTATGCACCCACAGAATCGGCTTTTAAGATATAACACATTTTCTTAAACAACATCAATTAATAATTCAATAAAAATATAAAATCATGATAAAGTACACACAATCAGCTCCTCAGAGTTGCCGCCTTGCCTCACCCATCTTCCCACACAGATTAAACACTGATTAAACACTATTTCCTATGTTCATCATTCATTATAGATATCTATAGTCGATACTGTAAATCCTTGCTGGGTGTGTGGAAGGATTGTGCTCAATGCGTTTCACAGACAGTGCCCCTTCTTCAGAAATAGATTTAAGGCTGTGTTCACTGTTCAATTGAAGTCTGAGGTATAGGGAGTCACCCAATCAAAGGTGTCATTTGTTACTGGCTGTGCGGGCCAATGGGCGAACAGACAAAAAACATATGTGGTCTCTCATGCTGTGGTCTCTATTTACCCAGGGTTTCTTCATTTATCATATGTTGCTGCTAATTCTATCAACTGCTTATCCCAGATAGTAATGGTACCAACACCAAAATTTTTTCACAGGAAAAGACAGCAGAGTCTAAGAAACTTTCATCCATCTAAAGGATATATAGATAATTTATGTGCAGATGCGCCCAGAAAAGACACCTATTTATGAAGACTACCTAGTTATAGTTTTTCAAAAGGAGGCCCTCATCGCATCCCATAAGAAGGTCACAGTGGGGGGGATATCCCACATTTGTATCTGAAAGGGGATATCCTCTCTCACCTCCCACTGTGGCCGTCTCATGACAGCGCAACTCACTCTGCCCATTTGTTTTCATGCCATGACAGCTCACTGTCCTCAAATGGCATGTAAACAAATGGGCAAAGCGAGTCCCATGACATAATTTGTTTACATTCATTTTGCGTCGGGAGGTCAGCGATAGCGGCAGGTCTTTTTTGACTTCGGCGAGTTGGCGGGTGTCGTATAGTGTCATTGACGAGGATCTACATTGGTGGACAATGTGATTAAATCGTCGGAGCCTTTTTTAAATTTAACTAAAGGACTTTTTTTTTTGTTCAGTTAAAGGACTTTTCATGGTGTGGTGTTTTTATTTACATTTTTTGTGGACTTTTTGGTGAATGAGTAGTCGTAACAAATACCCCTTACTCATTCATGAGGGGGGGGGCAGCATCTGGGGGGCACCCATATGCAAATGAGCCCCCCTGCCCACAGACCCCCACAACCACTAGGCCAGTGTTGTGGGAAGGAGGCTCTTGTCCTCATCGGCATGGGGACAAGGTGCTTTTCCAGGAGGTCCCCCCTGGAAAACCACCCTCCCAATGTCGAGGGCATGTGGCCTGGTATGGTGTAGGGAGGAGGGTGCTCACTCATCCCGCCCTTTCCTGCTCTGCCAGGAAGATCCCACATTTTTTTTTTTTTGGGGGGGGGTTGGGGCCCCCCTTAAAATTCCTATCAGACCCACATTTTTTTTCTTTTTTACAGTAACAGTTTCCTCTAGTTCAGCAATTTACTCACTTTTCGGCCCATCTGAAAATAGGGGTGAACTGCAGAGAAGGAACTGCCGAGCGTTCGCTTAGGCCAATTCAGATGTTGCATCGACTAAGGAGAATGGGTTCTTCCCTTCAGTTCAGCGGAACGTGCTGAGGCTGTTTGGCCAAGCCAAAGGGAGGTGAAGCAGGCCAAATGCAGCCAATGTACAGCTCAAAATAGCCGTACAGGACTGCAGTGCATAGCCAAAGAGCCTTTAGCTCACTTCACTTTGGCTCAGGTATTCATTCAGCTGCCTTCAGCAACTTAGTGAGTGACCACCTATATTTGCTTCATTTCAGACTGTCAGATGAACAGCATGAGAAACAGAGAAGAATACTGGCACTACTGAGAATAGGCTTATGCTTTCCTGTCCACTGTTCACGAGAGGACATTATACCCAAAACTCCTCCATCTATCTACAGCTTTTCCCAAGTTACAACAAGCATGTGTTTCCTGACTGGTTAACAGTAAGATAGTCTAACAAAGCTGCACTGCTTTGTTAATGTGATAGGGTAACTCGGGTAATTAACTTCATCAAAATAACCTTCTCCAAAAGTAGGCAGGACTTATGTAATGCCAATTTTACATGACAGGCAACCTTTATGCTTTTACAACATTCCATCAAAAAAAATGTAGTCTTATGTGCCATTAGTAAAGTATCAGCTGCATTTTCCTCTTTTATTGCTGGGAAAACAATTTACTTTGAATTTATTTTTGAGATTTTTACACACACACACACCTGATTTTTCCAACGCTGAACTTCTGACAAAGATCAACAAATAGGATTATGTGCAGGGGCTGTGAGTCTAGAGTCCATCAGTGTTCTGTTGTTCATTGCTTAAGTACTAAAGGGGGCTTGCTAACCGCCAAAATGTGTTGGCTGTGCATATCTTCTTGTCGTCACTTGGGAAGCCAAAAAAGGTTTTTTTGGACTCTTGCGACAATTGTCTGGTTCTCTCTTTAGTCTTCATTAATGTGGATTTCTCATTGTGGGTGTCACCTCCCTCTGAAGTGTCCCCCCCATGTGGTGAACAGCTACCGGAAGTGAGCCATCAGGCCTAAATATTGCTCCTACTTGACTAGAGAAAGTTCATGATCCAGCATCTCATCTCCACTCCCCCTTGGACAGCTGTGAAAGATAAATGCTAACTCACTCAACTGTAAAGTACACTGACATGTTTATACTTGGCTAAGACAGTTACACAGGACAACCTCTCTTTATTGTAATGTAGTCTAAGCACAAGAAAACTAAAATTAGATGAGACATTTTACAAGGGCTTTAAGTTTTATAGCAAATGTCAGTACACTCTGACATTTGTAACTTTTTCATTCTTGTATCGTGTTTCGGCTATTACAGACACCTACGATAGTAATTACCAATATAAATACTACCTACTAATACTACCTACTAATAGAAATATTGCATGGGTGGTGCTGTTAATAAACTAGAATTTTCTAAAATGTCAGCGTTATCTTATGTTTCATGCCTGAACACTAGGTTAAAAAGGTTATTAAGGAACAAAATGTGAGAAATTAGTTTCCAGTCTGTAATAGAGAATGTTCTAAAGCAAATACAGAGGAAGGTAAGAGGCGGGAACCAGGGATTGAACAATTTATGTAGCACGTAAACATACATCAAATAACCCAAACATACTTGTTCCCACTTTGTTTAAATGTAGGAACATTCCTTGACAAATGCCACCCTCAGAAAAATTCCATCTGTCTTTGCTGTCCACAACACAAGTCATTGACACTTAATCATGAGCTGGGCTCAAGCAGCAGAAATTATGAAATTGGTTTATTGTCAAGTCATTTTACACATATAAATTATATCCTATAATTAAATATTTTATTTCAGCAGATCTCCTTTTTCCAGGAGTCTGCTCAAAAATGTATCATGGAAGACTCTTAAGTAAAAGCATTAAAAGCTCACTGATAAATCACCAAGGACCGGCAGCCACTCACGATGCTCCATCTGAGCACCACCTTCCACTGCAGTAAGCTGGTTGTAAATATTGTCTTCTGTAGGAAATGTCCCGCCAGGAGAGCTGCTGTGCTGAATAATAAACGTGTGTACTATTTTGTTCCTAGAGTTTTTACTGGCTTTTTAATATGTAATTCCAAAATATGTGCCAGGGTCAATGAAAGATGTTGTCACTATAAAATTCCAGATTTTTTCAATTGCAGAATCTGTTACACGGAAGCAAAAAAAAGTACACTACAGTGATACTCCTCCTGTCAACTCCTCAGCCCATTCTATTCTATAGGATCTGCCAGATCCCTAGCAACTACCTACATTTCAATTAAAGCCTAGCATAGTACTATCCTCCATGGACATGGTGCACATGCCTTCTTCCATGCCTGCTGATCCCACCTCCCTTCCAATTCTCCTGTTGTTTTAGCTATTATCTTCACTACTAGTCCCTGATGCTTCTCCTGTTCCCACTTTCTTGTGGCTAGAATTTGTGGCTAGAAACGACAGGGAGAGGGCCGAGGTGTTGAATACTTTTTTCTCCTCAGTATACACTCAGGAAAAGGATGGGTTTAATGTAGATAAGAATACACATAGCTCATTGCATAATATACCACAGTGGTTGACGGAAGCCAGGGTTCAACATAGACTTGAGAAACTTAATGCAAATAAAGCGTTAGGGCCAGATAACCTGCACCCCAACGTAAAGAACTCAGCCAGGTTATATGGAGACCATTATTCCTCATTTACAATGACTCCTTAATGACTGGTAGAGTGCCAAGTGACTGGTGGAAGGCTACGGTAGTACCGATATTCAAAAAGGGGTCAAGATGCCAACCTGGGAACTACAGACCAGTCAGTCTTACATCCATAGTATGCAAACTCTTAGAGGGAATGATTAAGGACTACTTAGTAGAGTATGTTCATGATAATAATATAGTAAATGAGTAAAGGATAATCAGCATGGATTTAGGAAGGACCGTTCCTGCCAGACCAACCTACTAACATTCTACAAAGAGGTAAGTAGAGATCTGGATGGAGGGAGGCCGGTGGATGTGGTATATCTAGATTTTTCAAAAGCGTTCGACACGGTACCACATAAATGCTTAGTACACAAACTGAGGTCTATGGGCATAGATGATATGTTGTGTACATGGATAGAAAACTGGCTACAGAAACGTGTCCACAGAGTATCGATAAATGGCTCCTTTTCAGATTGGTCTAGGGTCATGAGCGATGTGCCCCAGGGATCTGTGCTGGGCCCCATGCTATTCAACCTGTTTATTAACGATATCGGGGAGGGCGTGAATAACCAAGTTTCCATGTTTACTGATGATACTAAAATCGGGAGGGTAATAGACACAGACTTAGACAATATAACATTAAACTAGGGGAGCGGGCAACTATATGGCAGATGAGGTTTAATGTCGATAAATGTAAAGTAATGCACTTTGGGGTTAAAAATAGGCAGCAGATTACACATGGGAACGCCACTAGGGAAGTCAGAAATGGAAAAAGATCTGGGGGTCATTGTAGACCACAGATTGAATAATAGCTTGCAATGCCAGGCTGCGGTAAACAAAACAAGCAGACAACTTTCATGTATTAAAAAGGGAATATCCTGTAGAGACAAGTCTATAATTTTGCCACTTTATAGATCACTGGTTCGGGCCTCATCTGGAGTATGCGGTCCAGTTTTGGTCACCAGTACACAGAAAGGATGGCAACCAAACTAATTAAGGGGATGGAGGACCAAAGCTATGAGACAAGGTTACTAAATTTAAACATTGTACAGGACGCCAGGAATGGGTCCTGGATGGACGATATATCCCTCCCTTGTTTAGGTGGTGGTCCCGTTAAGGTCGCCTTGTATTCAGGGTTCTCGCCAAGCAGGGTGAGGGGTTCCGGGTCGGACTTGTAAGGGAAACTGCTAGGCAGTCTTCTCAGAGTCATTAAATATACATGGGTCCCGGAATCCGGAAGCTCAGAGAGATTTTGGGTGGGACAGAGCCTCCATCCCTGACTACATCCAGTTCTGGTAATGAAAGGGTTAACCCACCAGCCAGAGGGTGTGTTAAAAGGGAGCCAGTCAGTCGGTGTCTGGGAGGAGTGTTTGGAGCAGGGCACATGGCTATGCATGTTAAGCTGTGGAATACAGTCTACCGAGACACTGCTGGGGCACTTGTGTCCATACTGGAACCCTTTGTGAGCAGGCTGGGACTCTAACCCTGAGGTGGGAGTTAGCATACATCCGCTGAGCCGAATCTTGTATTTACTGAATATAAGCCATTTTATTTGATTGTTTGTGGATAAGAATAAAAGTTTATTTGCTGATACGGCTGGCTACGTGTCATAGCATAAGAAGTAGAAGGGTTTAATGGTATCCTCTACTGAGAAAACATGCAGGCTGCTGACCACTTCTACACCTTCTGAGTTACTGACCTGAAACAAGTAAGCATATATGCAGATCAGAAGTTCTGGCGTTATCTTTTTCGGCTTTCTGCATACTAGTTTGCTGTCAGTGACTGGGAAAGAATTATGACTGGAGATTGCCAAGCATCTAGCATTTTCAGAATACAGTCAGAAATAGCAGTCCCTATATTTCTCTCATTTGGTGTTTCTTGTTAAATGTAACTTATGTTATTTCTCAAATAGAACATGCTGAGACTAAAGGCAAGCAGTGAACACAATCTGTACTACTGGCCCATGCAAAGCACTGACGACTAAATATGTCATAACGCCACAGTGGAACTGAAGCTTGTGTCCAGAGACGTAATTTCTATGTATCAGCGATACACACTTTCGTGTAACAGATTTCTGGCACATGCAGAGAGCAGAATTAACACTCCCAGCCTCTAAGTGGGTGTGTGAGTTCTTCCCAATCCCATTGAATAATTTATTTTAGCTGTGTTTGTTTTTCCATTGGGTTGTTTCATTACTGTTTCAGTTATCAGCTTTAGAGTTTTCTGTGTAAAATAAAAACATTTAACTTTATTTTAGCCATTTCTATATAACCCCGATTCCCAAAAAGTTGGTACACTGTGTAAAATCTACAAAAAAACAGAATGCAATGATTTGCAAATCTCTTAAACCCATATTTTATTCACAATACAAAATAAATATCATATGTTTAAGCTGAGAAAATGTATAATTTAAGAAAAAAAAATAAGGTAATTTTGAAATTGGTGGCAGCAATGTGTCTCAAAAAAGTTAGGACAGGGCAATGTTTACCACGGTGTAGCATCCCTTCTTCTTTTAAAAACACTGTGAATGTCTTGGGATTGAGCAGACAAGTTTCTGGAGTTTTAGGAGAGGAATGTTGTCCCATTCTTGCCTGATATAGAATTCTAACTGCTCAACAGTGCTGGGTCTTCATTGTCATATATTTAGTTTCAAGATGCGCCAAATATTTTCAATTGGTAAGAGGTCTGGGCCTAGTGCTAGTTAAGCACCCAGACTCTTCTACCATGAAGCCATGCTGTTGTCATAGATGCAGTATGTGGTTTAGCATTGTCCTGCTGAAATATGCAAGGCCTTCCCTGAAAAAGAAGTCATCAAAATGGGAGCATATGCTGCTCTAAAACCTGGATATATCTTTCAACATTGATAATAACAAGCCAGAAGGTCCCTCTCCTCTTTAGTCCAGAGGACGTGGCTCCCATGTTTGCCAAAAAAATGAAAAATTTCGATTCGTCTGACCACAGAACAGTTTTCCACTTTGCAACAGACCATTTTAAATTGGCTTTGGCCCAGAGAAGACGATGGTGTTTTTGGATCATGTTCAAGGTGCAGCTTCTTCTTTGCATTATAGAGCTTTAACTTGCATTTTTGGATGGCAGGGAAAACCTTTTTCACACACAGTGATTTTTGGAAGTATTCCTGATCCCATGTAGTGATTGTACATCACAGATTCATGCCTGTTTTTAATGCAGTGCCTTCTGAGGGCCCAAAGATCATGGGCAACCAATATTGCGTTTCGGCCTTGTCATTTGCGTACAGAGATTTCTCCAGATTCTCTGAATCTTTTGATGATATTATGGACTGTGGATGATCATATATTTAAAGTCCTTGCAAATTTACTTTGAAGAACATTATTCTGAAATTGTTCAACAATTTTTAGATGCAGCTTTTCAAAAGATTCTATGAATCTTTTGATGATATTATGGGCTGTGGATGATCATATATTTAAAGTCCGTGCAAATTTACATTGAAGGACATTATTCTGAAATTGGTCAACAATTTTTAGATGCAGCTTTTCACAGATTGGTCAACCTCTGCCCATCTTTACTTCTGAGGCACTCCGACTCTCTAAGATGCTATTTTTATACCCAATCATGTTACTGATCTGTTGCCAATTAACAGAATTAGTTGCAAAATGTTCTCCCAGCTCTTCCTTGTTAGTACCACTTACTTAGCCAGCTTTTTGCTGCCCTGTCCCAACTTTTTTGAGACGTGTTGTTGCCATCTATTTCAAAATTACCTCATTTTGTTTCTTAAATTTTACATTTTCTCAGTTTAAACATTTGATATGTTTTCTATTCTCCATTGTGAATAAAATATGGGTTTATGAGATTTGCAGATCATTGCATTCTGTTTTGTAGATTTTACACAGCGTCCCAACTTTTTTGGACTTGGGGTTATACATTATTAAAGTCAAGCTAAAGCACTTAATTTTCTTTAAAGTTGTTTATTATACTTGCCCCAACACTGAGTTGCTAGGAGATCTGGTGTTTGTAATATAATTTGTGTTGGGTTTTTTTTTGTTTCAGTTCTTGCAGGCACTACTGCTGTGTTTAGCAATTTTGCTTTACACTGGGTATAAACAGTGCTATCTTTACTATAAACATGGTGTGTTATCCTTGTTGAAGGTTATTCCTTTGAAATTTATGAGGTCATATCAGGTCATTGTATTAAATGTTTCCTGGGCTGCACTTCACAAGGAAAACATTTTAGGTGGGTGCCACAGATATGTTGTACCATGTTAGCAGTGAAACATGAGATGGTATATACCAGGGCTAGGCAAACCCCAGCTGTGGTACAACTACAAATCCCATGGGGCATTGCAAGCCTAACAACCACAAGCTTGACTCCCAGAGGCTTGATGGGATGCTTGATGGGATTGATACAATGATATTGTCAAAATGACCCTTAAAAAACTGTCAAGGAAACTTTCAAAGAGTACTGGGCCACCCACACCAGACATATTTACAAATGTAGCATGCTTGGATAAGTGGTTACAATGCCTCAAAACTTTACTCTAAATAACCAGCTTCCCTAATTTAGTA
Source organism: Nanorana parkeri (assembly GCF_000935625.1). Taxonomy (NCBI): domain Eukaryota; kingdom Metazoa; phylum Chordata; class Amphibia; order Anura; family Dicroglossidae; genus Nanorana; species Nanorana parkeri. The sequence goes on along the minus strand of NW_017308180.1, from coordinate 19,627 downwards.
GATGTCAATTTTCACCTCATGTATTATACAGTGCAAGTAGAAATGTTTAAAGCAGCAAAACATGCAGTCACCCCTTGCAGTGTTAAAGTAAAGACAAAACATTTTTTACTTTTAATTGAGCATACAGGTGAAACTCGAATAATTAGAATATCGTGCAAAGTTAATTTATTTCACTAATGCAACTTAAAAGGTGAAACTAATATATGAGATAGACTCATTACATGCAAAGCAAGATAATTCAAGCCGTGATTTGTCATAATTGTGATGATTATGGCTTACAGCTCATGAAAACCCCAAGAACCCCAAATCCACAACCTCAAAAAAGTAGATTATTACATGCAATCAATTAAACAAGGATTGTACATAGAACAATATCGGACCTCTGAAAAGTACAAGCATGCATATGTACTCAGTACTTGGTTTGGGCCCCTTTTGCAGCACTTACTGCAATTACTTTTGCATTAGTGTTAGGGCACAGCAATAATAAACACCAGATGGGGTTTAACCCATCACCATTCTATCACATCTCAATAACACAGCTCAAAAGCTTAATCTATTTATACCACCCGAGCCAAAATTAAAACGTTTTGGCTTCAGATACACTTTAAGAAAATAGATCACAAACATTACAGAATGCAGAAGTAAGCCTGAACGCAAAAAAAAACCCAAATATGTGGTATATTATAGAGAATTTAGAAATGTTAATTCTGCCTAAGCAGTTACCTTAAAAATTTACTTTTTATAGCAGTACACTTCTTGGTATGTGAGTGTGCCTACGCACTCCGGTACCTTCAGTTTCGTAACTGAATTTCTGCAGTGTGAGATCTTAGGCACTGCAGCCTATGACTACTAGTCTCAGAAGGTCTAGAATGAGATTTGGTCATGGTATTACTGAGCTGTACTGTGAGTGTTCTCATTGACATGAGGAAAACTGTGCCTCTACCAAGATGGCTGCATCCACACACCGACAGAACAAGGCATGCTAAGTCAGTATTAGGGGAAAGATCAGCTGCAGAAGAAAGACCACAGACAATATTGGTGGATAGTCCAATATTCCTGCTTTTTTGGCATATTCCTGCTTTTTTTGGGCACAACTGCAGAATTCTGTTCCTCTTTAAAGAGAAATCTGCTCAGTGGTGCTCTGGAGAATTAAAACAAGCAAGTGATGAAATCCACTCAGAGCCCACCCAAAACTCATTGGCTGGTTCTGGATAAACATACACTTTTTAAATTATGTTTTAAGGGAAACATTATCAGTTAAAATATAATGCTGTGCACTGTGCTTTCAAAGAACAAATTCAATAACTATACAAAAATCACCATTCCACCAAAGCAAAACAATCTACTTAATTGGCTTGTACTCTGAACAAGTTAAAAAAGAAAACGTTCTGCTCCACATTAAGGTAAAACAAAAACTGTTTTGTAATCTGCCTGCAAAATAACAAAACACAGCCACAAACAATTTTCCCAGTTGCATAACCATTTGGAACAGCTGAAGAATATAATAATAAACAGGGACAATTCTCGGCAGAACAAAATCCCGCAAGCGTTGAGAAAATAAACAATGTGCATGAATGGCATCTGCATTTTCATGTAGAAAAACCACAAAAATGTGCTTTATCGTTAAGTCAAGCCCTGTTGTCTTAAGATAAGATGTGGTTACAATTACTTCAATAAGAAAAGGTGGCACATTTTGTGCGCAATAGACTCATTAGGAACAGGATGGATGCACATAAAGCATAATTGTCAAGGTTTCTTACCCTTCCTCCTCCAGTTGGCTGCAGTATGGCTTGTTTGCAGTATGTCTGACACTGTTTGTTCCTCTTTGGTGCCCCTTATGACCAAACCCGTAAACATTATCATTCTGTAACTACTAGCAAACTTCTGCCAAATTTCTGTCTCAGTGTTATGATGCAAATACCAGTTCACTTTTTAACCTTCAGCTGATCCATTCAGTCTCCCCCCTTGAATGTGTTCAGATCTACCAAGTGCTCTGCAGTTGTTCCTGTTCTCCGTGTATGACTTTGGCTCTGGCTGACTGATTTCCTGGTTCCTGACTTCGGCTATTGTGTCCGTTCATTCTAAACTTCCCTGACCTGGTTTAGTGGACTACCCTTTTTGGCATCTGAACTCTGGCTTGACATCGACAATGCCCTGGATTTCCTCCATTGTTTTTTGTCATTTTTGTTTATTGTTATTTTCAATAAACTCCTTTTATTTTTAACCTGCATTTTAGTTTATGCCTGGTTTCTTGGTTACCTAACAATAATAAACAAAATAGTAAATTACGATGTCATCGAAACTAACAACTTAATCCTCCTGTCCCATCGCACTCCTGACCGGACAAAAACCCAAATCCAACTGGGTGGGTGCGGTGGTGACAAAGAATGCCTCCGTGAAATGTAGATAGATGAAAGTAGTCACTCGCACTCCATGATATTAAAGTCAATGCTGTTGCTTATTGCTTACAGTAAACTTGTAAAATTATGCATTCATTTTGTGTTCATGTTATCTTTAAGGTATACCGTATGTTTAAAAGGTATGTGTAGAGATTTTGTACACATTTTCTTCCCCTGCGTATTAAATATCAAGTAAAAATGACAGTTTTCCAGCCAGCAGGTAGTCTACTTTTGACACATTTTACGGTAATCCTTATTTGTTTTACCAAAAAAAAACAAAACAGACTGTTCAATAGCTTAAGCTATCTATACACATTAACTGTGTGTGACAAAATGAAAGAG
>NW_017308180.1:0-16849 GCF_000935625.1 Nanorana parkeri | reverse complement strand
ACTCTCCCCTTCTAAGGTGGCTCCTTCTACCTTTCTTTCTGTTCATAAATGTATTTAAAAAAAATTACACTTTATTCCAAAACTACATGGACAACACTTAATCTGAAAAAAGGGTTATTGAGGCAGCACAGTGGTGTAGTGGTTAGCACTTCTGTCATGCAGAACTGGGGGTCCCCGGTTCAAATCCCAATCCCAGACTATCTGCAAGGAGTTTGCATGTTCTCCCTGTACTTGCGTGGGTTTCCTTGCGGTACTCTGGTCTCTTTCCACACTCCAAGGACATGCTGGTAGGTTAATTGGCTCCTGTCTAGATTGGCCATGTGTGTGAGATAGGAACCTTAGATTGTAAACTTCTTGAGCGCAGGGACTGATGTGAATATGTACAGTGATGCGTAAATTGACGCTATATAAATGACAGTAATGAATAAATGAATTGTACCTAAAAGGAGTCCTAATAATACATTTACATATCACAAAAATTCTCTGTTGCCCTTTGGCCAAAGTAGAATAGAAAAATACAGAGCTCATGCTTACAAGCAATGGCTTTGATTGGTGCCTCTACAACACATGTAATTTAAAGAATTATTTACTCAGCTTTTTAAAACTTTTCTGAGCAGAATATAGAGTTAACATTGTTTTTGGCCTCCCTGAAAGTCTTTAAAAGTGATAAAAGCCTTCTTCATTTTACCATAGTACACAATGATCTTACAGCTCCCCACCACTTAGATTTATAGCCTTTACAATGGGTGTGAGAATTGACTTCAGATGATGTCTGACTTCCTGTTTCCTAATATCTTTCTGAGTCTTAGTTTATAGTAAGGAAAGCTTAGTGCTGTATCTGAACACGGTCCAACGGATGTCCTGTGATCAAAATCCCAAAAAATAATGCCTGAGGTCAAACTATCACCAAGGATTCAAACAGAATATGAAGTGTAGATCACTAGAATGTAACAATATACATTTTATGTGTTCAGTTTGATTTTGGATAGAACTCACAACAGAAGCAGCAGGTTAGATTATTGCATAGAAGTACAGATTTACTAAATTTTAGGTTGAAAATGGAAGTATAAAGATTATCCATTACAATCAAAGAGAAATTTTACACATACTTAATTTAGATGAGGTTTAAATGTTTATACGTCAGTTCCCAACAGTCTTGAACAGTTATCAGGGAAGTTTGAAAATTTTGACCAATTGAAAAACAGGAGAACTAGAGTATTCCTGTTTAGGGAAAAGTCAAAGACCAAAAGACATTGGGAGGAATGTATCAAAACTGGAGCAAACAGAATCTGGAGCAGTTGCCCATAGCCACCAAGCAGCATCTTTCTTCAGTTTGCTCAGGTAAGATTTGAAAATGAGAGAGACAAGCTGATTGGCTGCAGTGCAAATCTGCTCCACATTTTGTGTGCTCCAGTTTTGATAAATTCCTCCCATTGTGAGATAGTTGGATCCTGCATGCACGTCTAACCATTCACTGATGCAGCTTTATGTAATGTTATCCAACTACCATAAAGCATTGCATCCACACTGTTCTTTATAAGGTAGAGCTGTTTGTTGAATATCATTTAAAGTGAGTCTTTTCTTTGCCAATGCAACACAGCTTACAAGGCTAAGCACTTCCAATGTGACAGGGCTTTTTTTGCTTTTTATTAATTGTCTGAACCTCTATCAAGCTTTTTCAATGTTTTTCTTCTAATTTGGGAGATTTTCGCTCACTTCCTGTACTACTGACACCAAAATATGAATACACAGAAAGCAATAAATACCTGCCAGATGTTCTACCTCCAACCATTGTACTAAATACATGTTTGTTTGTTTTTTTAATTCTTTATTGACTGAAAAATTTAAAAAACCCGTAAAAAGAAAACAATAGAAATAGCAACATATAAGCATTAAATAATAAACTATATAATACAAAGTATCGATGCAAGTCTGAACATGGTAACATGTCAATGAGTGAGGATCATGTCATTCAGGATTATCGAGTACGGCTACAACTAAAACGAAATAAGAAATCACTAATGTAGCTCCGTATTGGAACATAAGAAAAGCGTGAGCAATTCCATCAAACGTTCTAAAAGTATTCCATAGAAATGAGTAAGGTATCTTTCATAAGGAAGTACGAAATGGAAAAGAAGAGCAGGAGAAAGGAACGGGAGGACAGGAAAGCAAAAGCAAGCAGGAAGAAAGGTGAAGGGAGTAAGGACAGGGAAAAAGAAAAGAGGAGGAAGGCAAGTAGGGGCTTGTTCCATTCCCTCCCCAGTCACCACTGTGGGGAGACCCCCATTCAGATAATCAGGAGGGATCACAGTCTATAACAACGCCCTCAGCAGGTGGCAGGACAAGAGTGAGGTATGGCAAATAAAATGGAAGTAGGCAGTTAACGGTACATGAGGTCAGTGTAATGATCAGAGTGTTGAAAGTAAATCCAGGAGTCCTAGGCAGAAGAGACCCTCGCCTCAGAGTTCCTCAGAGATGCCGTCAGATCCTCCATGGCATAAATATTGTGTACCTTGGAGAGCCACAATTGGATCGTAGGGGGAACAAGACTGTTTCCACGTAGGCCCTGGCGGCGTCCAGCAAGTTGCGTGTAAGGGAGTGTTTGTATTTGGAGATCGGAATTGAAGACATGTGTAGAAGACATGCCGCTGGATTATTTCGGAGGTCGACCATGGTCAGGTCTTCGATGACAGCCAGCACCTGATCCCAAAAAGGTTTCAATCGTGGGCAGGACCAAAAAACATGTAACATTGTACCTGATTCTGAGCCGCATCTCCAACACTGATCAAGGATGGAGGCCATCATTTTGTGTGGCAGCCAACGGACCCTATACCAACGAGACTCTATCTTGTATCCCATTTCTTGAAATTTGCTGGCAATCGAGGATTGGAATGACATGGTAATGATAATGTGTCTTTGACGATCCGTTAACTGGAATCCCTAGTTCCTTTTTCCATTCCTGTAGGAACGATGGATATGCGGTTGTTGAAGGCGAGGTTAACACTTTGTAAATAGTAGAGATAGCTTGTCGCGAAGGCAAATTGCCCCTGCACATGTCCTCATATTTTGTAAAGGGCCTATCAATGGCTTGAGGGTTAGGCACAGCCCAAAGAAAATGTCTAAGTGGCATGGCACTCCAGGGATCCAGGGGGGGATCAACCAGAGATTGGAGGACTGGGCTCATAAACCATGCCGAATTTTCTTGGAAGTCCACCAATCGAAATGTGTCCACAGACAGTTGGCAAGAGAAAGGGTTACTGTCAACACTCGGTGCAAAGTCTGAATCCCCAAGAACTGGAGTCATGGGTGAAGGCGCAGGGGATAGGGAAAAACTGCATAATATTGCACAAGCCGTTCGCATAGTGGCAGATATTAAACAGTGTTCCTGGATCACGGATGGAAAAGGGGAGGATAGCCACAGAAGTCCCTCTAGAGGGAATCAGTAAGCACTTCTGTCCAAGGACACCCACAGTTTGTGTTTGTCTTGGATGCTTCCCAGCCCAGACAAAGGATACCAAGGCCCTATGCAGACGGTTAAAGAAACTCTGAGGAATGGCGATCAGTAAGGTTTGGAGCAAATGAAGTACCCGAGGCAGGATTTTCATTTTAATGGCAGCACATCTGCCAAACCATGAGATGACAAGGGTGGACAAGTTCTTAAGATCTTTAAGTATTTCCATCAATAATGGAGTGAAGTTAGCAGCGCATAGATCTTTAACATCTGCTGTGATGTGCGTGCCCAGATATGTAAGGTAATCGGATGCCTATGTAAAAGGGAGAGTGGCACTCATTTGGGAGAGAACATCGCACAGCAATGTAATATTCAGGGCTCATGATTTCGGCAGGTTCACCTTGAAGTTAGATAACCAACCATATTCGGAAAGAGCTGAAAGAAGATGGGAAGCAGATGTGAATGGATCAGTAAGGAAAAAAATTAAATCATCAGTGTAAGCAGCCACCTTATGTTCTGGGTGTGGGAAAACCCAGTACAGAAGCCGATTGCCTTATTGTGCAGAGGAAGGGTTCCAGGGTAAGAGTGAAAATCAATGGTGAGAGAGGGCATCCCTAACTGGTTCCATTAGTCAAGAGAAAGTCAGCCGACCTAGTCTCATTGACTTGAACCGCCGCAGAGAGTGAGGAGTACCAGGTGGAAATCCATTGAAATATATTGGTACCCAGGCCTATATGCTGTAGAACAGCCTTCATAAAGTCCTAATTCACTCTGTCAAACACTTTCTCAGCATCCGTGGAAAGCAGTACCAGAGGAGCGTTCTGAGTTTTGGCCAGGTGGATAACATCTTGCACCCCAGAGATGTTGTCTCTTGCTTCTCTGGAAGGGATAAACCCCACTTGGTTAGGATGGATAAGGTGGGGCATAAACAGGAGTAGCCTATTTGCTATGATCTTGGAAAATAGCTTCAAGTTCACGTTTAAAAGCTCAATAGTGGTGCACTCCTACAATGGGCCCTTTCGAACCCTACGATGAAGCGATATGTGTTTGTCTATGTTTGTCCTCTTCTCTCTTTTTGTGAACTATCATTCAGTTAATGGTTTGTTAAATGGCGGCTATAATGACCTTGTGATGATGTCACAGTTGTTTATTTTCTTTATTGCCTGCATTAATCTGTAACCGTGTAAACCACCTGACCTTTACTATACTGTTTGTGTACAGGGTTACTATGATGTCTTCTCATATGTACTTGCTTTGAAAAAACCCAATAAAAATTACATGCTCAAAAAAAAAAAAGCTCAATAGGTCTATAGTTACCGCAGAGAGTAGGATCACTATCTACTTTCGGAATTAGAGTTATCCATGCTCGGAGCATGTCTCCAGGAATGGGGGAGTCCTGGAGAATAAAATTAAACACAGTGAGGAAATGATCAGTAAACTTAGGAAAAAAGGCTTTGTAATAGGTTATTGTAAAACCATCCAGGCTAGGCGCCTTCCCTGACCGGGTGGACCTAACGGCGGAATCCAGCTCTGAGAGCAGAATGATCTGAAGTCCGCTGGAGCAGATTCCAACATAGCTCGATCCTCCATCTCAAGAGTGAGCATGCCCAAATCCCTGATGTAAGTTTGAATAGCAGTATTTAGGAATATCCAGGTCCCATCTGGAGTTGGAGGGTGTGGGTTATAGAGCTTCTCGTAGTAAGACCTGAACTCCTCAGCAATATCAGCAGATGTAATGGCCTTCCTGCCTGAAGCTGAAATAACATGAAAAATGAAAGATTTGGTGCGGAACCCGCGCAACGCCTGCGCCAAGAGCCTCCCCGGTTTATTAGAGAATTTGTAGAAAGTTCTCCTGCCTCTGAGTAAACGGTGTTTGACTTTGGAAAACAAGAGGTTGTTGACCTTCCTGAGTGCCGAGTAGGACTTATGGGAGGTAGAGGCAGAGTTATCTACTATCGGATGAAGAACTAGATTAAGGCCTCATCCAAAAATCAAGACACCTTCCTGAAATTCCCGAAGAGCTGTCAAGCAAGCATCCAGAAAAGGGAGCTGGTCACCCTTTTTGTTCTTAACAGCAAAGGTAATAGGAAAGCCAGGGAAAAGAGGGGTGTGAAAACATAGTGTTTAGGTCTTCTTTAATGTAAAAGTCATATATTTTTCAATCTTTCTAAGCATAATAAAAGTAGGAAAATTAAAGTAAATGAATGAGAAATTGTACTTTATTCCATACACAATGTAATGAGAACAACCAGATGGAAAATAAAGGAAAGTAGCATTTACGGTTTGGTGGCCATTGCTAAGGTGGCCATTACTAAAAGTTCAGACTCGCCTGTGTAAGGCCACTTTTAGACAATGAGGTTGATTTACTAAAGGCAAATAGGCTGTTCACTTTGAAAGGGGATTTTTTCTTAGCTTAGGGAATGAGATGAAGCTCTGCTGAATTACATAATTTAATCATCTGCAAGAAAAAATCCTTTTTTTTTTTAATGTTTACTTGCACATGGTTTGGTGTTCCTTGAAAAGTGTATTTCCACCATGTTTACTAAACTAAGGGGAAAATCCCCTGCAAAGTGAACAGTCTTTTTTCCTTTAGTAAATAAACCCCATTAAATCCAAATGCCAAACTGAAAGTAATTTAGTTTGGCATTTGGAAATAATCTACTCATCTAGGAATGCAAAATAGTAATTCTTTTTTTCTTTTACATTCAACAAGAAAACTTTAATGAAGCCAAGACTGGGATTACTATTTTAAAAGTTGCACCATTCTTTCTTAAACATTTAAATAAACAGACTAAAACCACTTCATAAATTGCCCCTAGGGACACTGCATGCTGATAATCTGGTAGTCAGAGATGTGAACTCATGCAGAAAACAGCAACTGAATACCAGAGAAAAGAGAAGAAAACAAACAGGATTACGACTAGTAATACAGAAGTCACATGCATTTTGCCAGATGGTTTAACTTAAACAAGAACACTGGAAATCTTAAGAGTAATGACGGTGAGGAATGCGCGAGGGCTGTTTAAGAGAAGATGGAACAGTACACCTTTATAACATGCAATGGACATATGAATATACATGCCATCATATAGTTATTATAACCCCAGCTTGCCAACACCCCTGCTTCAAAATAAGTGATAGAGTTGGAATTTGGTGCTTCTCTATGTAATGGAGGCGGGTCATGGTAGAAAGAGCCGGCAAGGTGCTGTACAAGGATTGCAGAAAACATCACAGCACTCTATGTTAGTAGCCTTCTCTCAAGAGCCCTCAGTCCTAATGCAAGCAGCAGGCTAGCTCTTGGGATGTTTTTAGAAATCTATGTACAGTACAATGCCAGCAGCACAGTGGTCTCCTGGTGCTTGCAAAGGTTTATCCATGTACTCTGGTTTCCACCAAACATCCCAAAGACATGCTCTGTAAATTGTCCCTCCTATGTATGCTCATGTGTAGCACACCTCCTAAGCAGCAGCATACAGTCGTAAAGCAATGGGTCTCCCTGTGTTTGCTCTGTTATGAACCTCAATAATAAATACACAGCAAACCAGCAAACCTTGAGATAAATAATACCTTGGTCCTAGGGTCAGTTGCTATGGGTTACCGCAACTCTTCTTTCTACCTTTTCTTCTTTCTACCGAAAATCTTCTTGTCTGGGGATATTTTCATTCACTTCGCCCATTAGCACTTACAGCCCTCTACAGACTAAGGGAGGAAGAGAGAGCTCACATGGTCTACCCCAAATATTTATCTTCTCCCCAGCATTCACCACTGACCATTAACCTCACAGTGATTGGCTGGGAAGGCATACCTACTCATAGCAATTCCTCATTGGTGGCTCTGTTCTGTGGTCAGGGTACACCCAGCAGCACACAGATGGAAACGATGACAGGCTAATTAGGGGAAATCAAAGGAACATAGACTACAAATCAGCATCAGACTGCTTACATTCTGACAATAACTAAATTTAATAGCACTCCTGCCTACAGGGTGCTACACATGTATATATGCATGTGAGATAGGGACCTTAGATTGTAAGCTCCTTGAAGGCAGGGACTGACGAATAGTATGTAAAGGGCTGCGTACATTGACAGTACCATATAAATGCCTGTAATAAATACATATAAAAATGCCTTCATGGGTCGATGTCATTTGGGAGGAATGGACGTTCCTAGGCTTGCTCCAATTACATGCAGACTGCCCTATGTGATGCCCACAGGTCATGCTTAGCCTTCATGATTGAAAGTACTAAAATCCAATAAATGAAAGGGGTGGGCCAGAGATAAGGATGGCGATGAGAGGCTAAATGATGTTGGCAATCCTCCAGCCCAGAAATGATGTGAGCTCTATCTGACTGGCTTTGAATGCACGCTGTGAGAAGCTCACACTAATCAGTGCATTCAGAGTAAGCCTTTTCAATGCAGGAGAGGATCCTGTACAGCTGAGCAATACTGAAGGTAAGGTTCAACTTTAACTTTGCTGCTTGCAGAGTTTTATTGATAAACTGCCATTCAGATAATTTTCCTCTGGAGTTAACCAAGAATTCTATTAAATTAGTGGTTGGTTGTAGCCACAACTCATTTTTGAAAGTCACCTTACGTTCTTTAGTCACAGACACATACAAGATATCAAATGTCAAAGTGACCAACTGTGCATGCATTGCCAGCTCTCTATGTAGATAATTTCTAGCACTTTTCACCTCTCGTAGCCTGGAGAAACGGAGCTGATAATTTTTTTAAACACACTGAAAATAATGATTCAGAAGAAAACTCTGCATAGCAAATTCACACAAGAAAAAGATGCACAAAAAACAAACTGCATGTAAAATGAGTAATGAGTTATGCAAAAACCGAAACTCAACAGATATACAAAAAAACCAACAAATACAATGTGAATGGTCATAATGAACTTTACAGAATCCAGACCGTAGCGGGTTATGCATTGTTCTTTCATTATACTTATTATGAACACAAAAAATATAATTCATTTATTTTGTGGCATGTTATATAATTACTTTATTAAGATCTCTAGCTTTAAAATGAAACTTGCAAAATATGTGGTTAGCCACAAGACATGAATTCATTCAGTGAATTCCCCTGGAGCAGAGCAAAGATTAAGCATCATTCTAGAAAGCATTATTTATAAAAAGACTTCTTTTATATTCATTTTATGTTTTTGCACACTTGAACATTTCTTAATGCTTGCTACTCTTTAGCTATAATGAACCAATGTTTACATTTTTTTCCGAATGCACCGTCATTACTGTAATTTGTGTCTTGCTCTTTTCATACTCTATTCCAAAAATATGCACAGTCAAGATCAATAACAAGCAACACAACAGGGGTGATTTATCAAAGGAGTATAGGCTGTTCACTTAGCAAAGCAGGTTTTCACTTTGCAACAGAATTTTCACTTAAAGTTTAGTGAAGCTCTGCTGACTTAAATTATACAATCATGTGCAGGCAAGAGTACGTTTTGTTTTGTTTTTTCTCCACCACAATGGATATTCAAACAGAATATGGCAAAGTGAATTGTCACCACATTCACTAAGCTAAGTGAAAATCCCCATCAATAGTGAAAATTCACTTTGCAAAGTGAACATGCTCCACTGCGTTAGTAAATCAACCCCAATGTGCAATGTCCTAAGGTTAGGCCGGAACCACCCCATAAACATAAATATAGTTAAAGTATGTGTACTGGTCTATAGAACATTCGAGGTTTATGAACAGCTTGAGGGGAACACCACGAATCTGATCTCAAAATTGCTGGTCCCAAAGCCCTCACAGTGGGTGTGTCTTGCTCTGTGATTTTCCTAGGTCTCAAGCATTTCCCCATAGGCTGCAACTGGAATAACACATAGGGGCTGATTTACGAAGCCCAACACCTGGTTGTTGCACATCCCTATGGAATCCTCGGCATTTTAACGCGCCATGCGCTCACGTTGGTAGTATTTATCAAGCACCTGTATAACCTGCATACGTTTCCGCGCCAAGCGTATACGCGCGCGCGCGCGCACTCGGCGTGTTTATGCATGGCGTGTTTGTGGCGTGTTTGTGAGGTTAGTAAATCAACCCCATAGGGTCTAATTTACAACCTGTTTTCTTGGAGGTAAAAATCTGCAGGAAACAAAAACGGCTGACCTTACTAATAAGTCAGATTCCAAATGTGTCTTTGCCCCAGATGTCAAGTGTTTGAAGTTGTGAAGTGAAATGAAATATATTGGAGTAATGCAGAAAGTTAAAATTTTTAAAGGGTAGTTTGCACTAAAATGCAAAGTCTGCGTATTAAATACTGCACCTCCCACCATCTAAAATGGCTGTATTTTACCTGTAAAAAAAACTCCTGTGAACAAAGTTGGGATATATTCTTACCTTATGCCAGGGTTCTGCTCACAGTGCCTTGGTAAAGATGATGTCTTGTGAGAAGATGCTCCTGCATTGTGCTGAGGAAATGAAAAATACTCATTCTTCCAGGATCTTGCTGGAGGGATTGTGAAGTTACTCTCTCCAGTGTGGAAGCCAGCAAGGTGTAATGTACAGATATTTTCTACTTTTTTTTTGCAGGTGTTGTTTTTAAGGTACAATGCAGCCATTTTAGATGGGGATTGGGCAGCATAAAATAGGCAAACCTTTACTTTTTAGTGTAAGTTCCTCTTTAACTGTTCCATTTTTTCACTTTGTGATGGACATAAACTTGCACTGTCACTTTAAAAACATAATCAGGGCCAGCTCCAGGCTAACAAACCAGGTAAGAAACTCTGGTACATGCCCATTCAAGCAAAACACATTTGTACTAAATACTGCCAGAATCTAATTTGGCATTAGAAGCTGTCCAGTGTGCACTGTCTTTGCATGAGCTATCATGGTGAAGACGATAAATAGTTGAAAAAAGAATTAACAACTCCAACTAAAATTAGAAGTAAAAAGAAAGAAAATGTGATGTGGAACACTACAAATCTGTGCTCACTTTGCTCTTAGGGTGCCATCTGAGTAGAGATTCAGGCTATTGACTTTACCTGACAGCCAAATTTGCAGACACAGTCTAACCACGGGAAAGGGTTTAACTGGCCAGTTTTGTACATATCCATGTAAGTTCAAGTCACTTAAACATTGCATAATTTTGCTGTGGATGTGAGAGAGGAAGAGGGTGGGGATAGCTCCCAAGCCAGCTTATCTTGGAGTTTTTGACCATCTTCCTCCTTGAGAATGTTTAGCCTGGGCTTTTGCTGGTATTGTGAACATGAGATAGTGACTTAATTTAGTTAGTAGCATACACACCAAACGTTTGTCTAAGGCCAGCATTTTGGTAGGAAATATATTTTTGTGCAATCGTTCTCAAGCTACAGGCAAAATTGGTAGCTATGAACAGAGACATTATTTAACATTACCCAAGAAATGTGTCCATAAAAGGCCTTGACTTCATCCAAAACTAAACAAATGAAAGCATTACAAACATGTTCAGCTTTTTCTGGCATGGAGCTTGTTTATGTAGAAATCTTTATAATGTTAATTCACAAGGGGTTTCTATAACTGCACTTGTTTCTCTCAAAGAAGCGGAAATATAGCTCAATATATGTTAAAATAACAGAAATAACACAATATGGAAACATACAACAAATGTCACGTAAGAGACTTCCTGCCCAGCTAAAACAGTATTTTACATCACGTTATTCATGTCTAATTTGAAAGTCTGAGAAAAGTATACGTATATCTGGAATTGAAAGCACTGCTCTCTATATTATGTATAGTAGCAAACAGGAGATGCATTAAAAAGCTACTGTCTCTTCATCTACGACTTAGAATAATAAAAAACTGCAAGGCTGTATGTAAAACTTACAGATACAAACAGATTGCTGTAGCAGTGTCTACAACAAAGATTCGACCCAGAAAGGACATGTTACCAACAGCCTTAAGTGCCCCTGTAGTTGATGACTACCAGAAAGGTAGAGGAGGAGCCAAGATGCCAAGCTGCGCAGTTTTAGCATGTGGATAGAGAACAGCATGGAACAGTGCTAAGGACCCCAGTTTGGGCAAGCCAGAGGTTGAGGGAGTTTGGTCACAACCACAGCATCAAATATTGACATATGTTCCACTACTGACAACTTATTTCAAATTAATAAAAAAATAGTAAGGTTCTACCACATATTAGCAATGCTAGCTTTGCCCTCACTTGCTCTAGCACAGGGGGTAGACAACTTCAGCACTTCAAATGTGCCACTGCCAATGGGAGTCATGCCTGTGGCTGGCATAGTTTTGTAATACCTCATGAGACTTGTAGTTGGAGTGCCAAAAGTTGCCTATTCCTACTCTAGCATAATAGGCTTGTGGCTTCTAGGCTTCCATTCACCATGGAACTTAGAAACTATGAGAACGAGTAACTGAACTAAACAGATAAATGTTTTTTTTTTTCATATTTATTGCCTAAGCTTGGTCTCTGCTGGTTCAAAACACATAACTGTGCAGTAAAAAGGGTAATGACACAACATTCTCTTCCTGACAAAATTGAAAATATTCTAGAATGTTATAGTTTAGAAAGAGACCAGAACACTACCTGTGGAATAATGCTAATGCCATAAAAGGAAGAGGTATGCAAAAGGTTGTTCCCTGGAGAATATGGATTTGACAGCTGAGAATAAGGAAGAGGGACCCATTGAGTAGTATGGCTTTAAAGCAAAGCCATGCTACCACCTGCTGTTACTGATTACAAATCTGGCTCACATCCAAGATTGATAGAAGTATACTAGAACTTTGCAGCTTAAGTTTTTCACCATAATATAAATTATTGCGCATCTTGAGAACCTCAAGTTTACAATAAATAATTCCTCCAGGAAATTTAAATAAAACAAACAAAAAAAAAATATCTGAGCTCATCCTTTGTGTATTTTTATTGTTCATAGCTCAATAAGTGAAATAAAAGGGAACTTTAGCACTCTGGATTTTTTAGAAATTACTGTCTGTAGACTGTATACATAAAAATACCATCCCTAACCAGCTGTTTTTTCCAAATGGAAGATTCTGACATCGGGCCACAGGCGGACGTAAATCAAAGGAAAAAAACATTTCTCCCGGAAAGCTTCTCTCTGCTGTTTTTTTTTTTCTGACATCGTCCGTCAGCAGTCAGAAAAAAAAAAAAAAAAAACCCATAGGAACACATAGCTAGATTCCTATTAGCTATTTCACTTTGCAATAGCCAATAGCAAACTAGCTATTGCGCCCGCCCTCTGCTGCTGCCAATCAGCAGAGGGGGACCTGAAATTCTCCATCAGGTCCAGTTCTATTGACATAGGAGCCTCCTAAAGAAGAAGGTACAGGTCTGTGAGAGCCAGAACTCTTGCTTGTTTGTAGGTGACCAAATACTTATTTTCCACCATAATTTGCAAATAAATTTGTTCCAAATCAGCCAATGTGATTTGTCTGGATTTGTTTTCTCATTTTGTCTCTCATAGTTGAGGTCTACCTATGATGCCAATTACAGGCCTCTCTCATCTTTTTAAGTGGGAGAACTTGCACAATTGGTGGCTGACTAAATACTTTTTTGCCCTACTGTAATTTTAGGCAAATCATAAATCTGTAATGTAAATATGGCTGTGCCACTGTGGCTGTGCCAACTGTAAAGTTTGGTGGAGGGGGGATTATGGTGTGGGGTTGTCTTGGCCCCTTAGTTCCAGTGAAGGGAACTGTTAAGGCATCAGCATACCAAGACATTTTGGACAATTTCATGCTCCCAACTTTGTGGGAACAGTTTGGGGATGGCCCCTTCCTGTTCCAACATGACTGCGCCCCAGTGCACAAAGCAAGGTCCATAAGGACATGGATGAGCGAGTTTGGGGTGGAGGAACTTGACAGGCCTGCACAGAGTCCTGACCTCAACCCCTTAGGACACCTTGGAGCGGGGACTGCGAGCCAGGCCTTCTCATCCATCATCTGTACCTGACCTCACAAATGCGCTTCTGGAAGAATGGTCAAACATTCCCATAGACGCACTCCTAAACCTTGTGGACAGACTTCCACAAGGTTTGAAGCTGTTATAGCTGTTATAGCTGCCAAGGGTGGGCCAACTCAATATTGAACCCTACGGACTAAGACTGGGATGCCATTAAAGGTCATGTGCGTGTAAAGGCAGGCGTCCCAATACTTTTGGTAATATAGTGTATGTATGTATATATATATATATATATATTGCTACATTATATACATTGTATATTTGTATATAGACATATGTATTGTTAGTGACTCACCACTATAATATAACTCCATACACAGTAAACTCCCAGTTATCCGGCACCCATGGGGAATGGTAGACGCTAGATAACTGTAGTTTCTGGTTGTTGAGAGTTACTATTATCTTTCAAGAAACAACCCCCCTTCCCCCACATGGCCCCATTCATCTGCCGGCTAGATGAATCTAAACAGCAGGCAGTGGGCGGGAGCAATAGCCAGCCTGCTATTGGCTATTTCAAGTTGCAACAGCCAATAGCAAGCTGCCTATTGCACCTGCCCACTGCCTGCTGTCAATCAGCAGAGAAGATGACCTGAGATAGAAAGTTATCTAACAGGTCCGCTCCCCTGCTCTGTGGGCAGGTACAATAGCCAGCCTGCTATTGAAATTTGCAATAGCCAATAGCAGGCTGGCTATTGCTCCCACCCTCTGCCCGTTGTTTACATTCAGCTGCCTGCTACAGAGTGTAGCCGCTGGCCAGCAGCAAGATGAAAGCAGAGTATTTTGTTAGCAACTAAAAAAATGTAGTTGGTAACGAAATTGTTTAGCGTGCACATGTCAAGCAACAGGCAATAATAAAATCGAGGACATATTATGTCCTCAATTTTGTTTGCCAGTTGCTTGAGAGTGCCGGCTGCTTGAGTTGCTGGATAATGAGTAATCGACTGTACCTCCTGTCTGCTTGTATGCATAAGCTCTACAACCAATTTTAAATGTTTAGACCACCCATCCATGAGCTTTTCAAGCAGGACCCAAATCTATTTTTATTGCTTGGCTCTGCTTATGCTCAATACCAGGTTTGCTTTGGATTATAAGTGAGTTTTACTTGGACATTATGCTACCACAGAAGTGAGCATATGTTTATTCTGATTCTCTATTGATATTTTGAATGCAAGCATTGGTATGCAATTTTGCCAGCATTTAAAACTGTTTTAGGATGGACTGTAACAACAGGGATTACATTTATTACAGTCTGATTGAATCATGTTCACAGCATAACATTTTTTAAAATCTATAATTTTACTAAATTACATGATTTACTATAAAATACTTGTCAGCAGGATTGACTTCAGGAGATGTGGATGAAGTATTTTAAATATTTAAACTTTTATATCTTAGTGGCTTTGAGAAAATGTTTATTTTTTCCAATAAAGTGTTTTTTGTGTTTAATATTTAGGGATGCACCGATACCGGTTTTTCGGTATCGAGTACGGGTACCGATACTTTTGTTTCGGTACTCGCCGATACCGAGTGCCAACACCGATGCTTCCACTGGCATGGAGCCGACTTCCCGGGCAATCTGATTGCCCGAGAAGCTGGCTCCATGTTGTCTGGCCGGATTGATTGTGCTTGGCTCGGAAACCAACTTCCCAGCCCATCAGCATCGAGCCACCTTCCTGACCAGTCAGGAAGCCAGACGGTGAGTATTGACGCGCGTCCCAGCTTCCCGATTGGCCAGGAATCCATGCTGATTGGCTTGAAAACTGCTTCCCAGCCAAACAGCATTAAGTGGGCTTGATGCTGATTGGCTGGGAAGTTGACTTTCCAGCCAATCAGCATGGAGCCGGATTCCCGGCCAATCAAGAAACTGGGAGGTGGGTCATTACTCACCGCCCAGCTTCCTAATCGCACGGGGAGCTGGCTCCCTGTTCCCCTATGGTTAGCATCAACTAGTGCTTGTATATTTAGAGCAGTCTCTTTGGAATGACGCTTTAAGAATCTATTTTCTGCTTTGAATTATAATTATTGTTTTATTAATAATTTGTAAGCTTTTCACTTTTCTGTTTTAAAAATGAGAAAACATTGAGAACTAAACTTGAATGGAAACAAGTATGTTCACTTTTTGTGTTTCTGTTTTTTTGTTTTTTAATATACAGCCATTGTTATTTGTTTTTTGTATGGCTTTGTTGACATTATGGTAATGACCTCTGTGCCAAGATGTTTAAAAAGAAGTAAATTCATTCTTTCAATTTCCAGTTCATCGATCATCTGGAATAAGATCTGTTTGTGGCAGAATGCAGAGAAAATATTCAGTATATCCAAAAATATGGAAAATACAATGGGGGGAATTTATCAAACTGGAGCAGAGAAAATGTGGAGCAGAAGTGGATGACAACCAATCAGCTTCTTTCTTCAGTTTGTTCAGTTAAGATTTGAACATGAAAGAGATAAGTTGATTGCTTGTCATGCACAGCTGCTCCAGATTTTGTCTGTTCCAGTTTTGATAAATTCCCTTCAACGATTTACCAACTAATATTTTATTGCATAACATACATGGAAAGCTTTGTTTATGTTCTTTACTTCCTAAAGGATAACATGCAGAGCAAACTTTCTATTGGTGGTAATGGCATTCATTTACAGGACAGACTGTATTACTTAAAACGATATATAGTAAAAGTCCCCCTATACATATTAGCACCACTGTTGTTATCACACCACATGTTTTTCTATAATGCATTACCTTATCTAAACCAGATCCCAATGAACTGAAGTGATCAAGCAGCACATATTTAAGAAATAATATTTAATGATACATAACTTTTGAAAGGTGGGTGTCTACTAAAACCTGAATAAAATGTGTAAATTAACACCTATTTAAATTATACAGGCTTACGTAAGCTTTTAGCAAAATCTAAAATATATAAATGCAAATATACTTATGTTCTGTACACTAAAAACATATAAATATATCATATTTTAGGGCATACTTGTGCCTAGTACTCTCAGCTAATCCTTTGTAGGATTAGGTTTTGTAGGCTTTGTAGCAGGTACCTTACTGAGCAGCTGTAGGGCCTCGAAATTCTATGCAAATAAACTTTCTAAGAGGAAAAAGGTAACAGCAATGATTTTATGATTCAAGTTACAAAGTGTAAGGGTTAGTTAAAGTTAAACACTCTGGCTTCAATTGTTGTCCCCTTTGGGAAGATTCCCCTTAAAACTTGAACACTGCATCCTCTATTGTCTAACTCCACCAAATATACAAACTCTTAAACCTGACAGAGATTTAAGTTTGTATTTTCATACTACTAAGTAAAGCCATTCAATAATATCAATTTAATTGCAAGTTATTTGCTTTCATTCACTGTACAGCACTCTGCTAAAATTGTATCAAAATGTATATCTAAAGGCAACAATATTTCTTAAGTTTTTTTTTCAAGAATACATTTTTATTTATTTCATATCATA
>NW_017308179.1:228864-267187 GCF_000935625.1 Nanorana parkeri | reverse complement strand
TATATTTCGCTATCACAACGATCGGAGTCAGAATAATACCCCTATACAAACAAATATATATGTGCCGAGCTATCGCGTCATAGGTAGTCATGGAAACTTGGTAGCATGGTTGGAGCGCAGCACAGGAAATGCATTGTCCCCGCACAGGGATCTAATAGCGCATGTGCAAAAACCAAGGCTCATGAAAAGAGTCTCCCGTTGCTGAGCAGCACAAGGTGAGGCTATCCAGGCATCGCAGTATCATGAAACAGTGTTTGCTTTTTTTCTCGATCATATTCACCCCTTTCATGATGCATATGACGCGGCCGCAGATACATTATGACGTCACGGGGAGGTACTCAGCAATTTGTGTGGTGTATAGGGATAGATAGATAGATGTCTGTGGGTTTATGGTCCACGCTGTTGTCACTATGTTTGTCCTGATGAAGGGACTCTGCGTGGTTCCAAAACGTTGGTTATGTAATGTATGGGACAGGATTCTTCAATAAAAAAAAAACACAAGGATTGAGTTCATCCTTTGAGTGCTGTTGATCCTCATTGCTGTTAACCATACAGATACACCAGACATCCTGTAAGTGGCAACGTATTTTCTGTATTTTGTATATTTTTTTCACATTTCTCATAAATTAAAAAATGTCTTTGTGGTTCTGGTTGTTTTTCTATGTGTGGAGGGAGGTTAATCCTAGCCTAAAACGTTTCACATGATACAGTGATCCTGCTCTAATCCCGCACTTGTGAATAAGACTACAAAACAGCTTAAAAACCATAATGCTAATTGTGAAAGCAACTTGTTACGTAATATTATGTCACATCATGAAGAAAATATACTTGTTGTGTAACAATTAATACAAAAGGGATATTAGTAGTAATAAGTATGCACACTGCGCTAGACTTAATATCCAGTGTGTATATGTATTGCTACTACCGGTATTTAAATTAAATTGGGAATGTGCTGTCATATACTGGCTGCATTTAAACACTATAGAGGACATTTATCAAAACTGGAGCAGACAAAATCTGGAGCAGATTTGCTCTGCAGCCAATCAGCTTCTATCTTTCATTTTCAAATCTTGCCTGAGCAAACTGAATAGAGATGCTGATTGGTTGCCATGGGCAACTGCTCCAGATTCTGTTTGCTTCAGTTTTGATACAATCCCAGCCAATATCCTTTTTTCACTTTAGAACTTAGGCTATCTGCCCAATTTTAGATGATTATCCACCATTATAATCTGTGGAGGGATCAGCGCCCTTCAAACTGGCTGACCTAGTATAAGATGAACATGAATAAGGACCCCATCCCCCCATATTAGCTCCGGGAGATTTTGCTTAACTAAAGCTTGCCATATACTAGTAGAATTTTGTTTGAAAATGTTTGTTTTCACCACGTTTAATTTTCTAATGCTTAGTGGAGCCTAATTGATGATTGTTTCCGGCCGTAGTGATGAGTAGAATGGAAGGAGCAGGATAGAAATTTTTTCTCTTCTCTGTTCTAATAAAATTCTAACCATGAATGTGATTTTCATTCGGGGAAAAATCATATATATTGTTGTGCGCATGTGCTAGGTACAATAGAAACCTGTTTACTACATCTGGAATTCCATTCAAGTAGCAGGTCTGAGTGAAATTTTTAAGGGCTTTCAAATTACATTAGGCAAGATAGAATTCTCTGAGGTATGATTTCAAGCGAATGTTTGAACAACATTCTAATAATATATGGCCTGCTTAAAGGAGAACTATGAGGTGAGTGCTTTTCACTCACCTCATAGTTCTAGCCGACCTGTGACAATGAGACTGTCACAGGTCGGCTCAGTAGATCGGGAAGTGAGCGAACACATACCGGCGTTCGCTCAACCCCCCGATCATGTCACGGCTTTCTGCCGTGACAGGGGAGGGGCTGGATTCCCGCTCAGATCCGCCAGCGCTGACTGACGGATCGGACGGGGGAGGGGGCGGGTACAGCTGGCTCTGCCTCTAGATAGGCAGAGCCAGCTGTCACTCACGCAGCTGGGCGGATCCCGACATAATTGTCGGGATCCGCTTCAGCTGCAGCGTCTCGGTATACCGCAAGCTGTAACTCGCGGTATACTGTGGCGTCTCATATGTTTTATTACTCGTGAAAGCTATACGAACATTGTAAATGTTAGAAAGGTGACGATAAGGTTTTCACCAGTTGCTAACGTGTTCCTGTTTACTCTACTCCTACGTAGTTCAGACATTAAAAGAGAACTAAATCCAAACAATTTTTTTGGCTTTAGTCCTCTTTTGGGTCAAAGGAGTACATTTACTAAGTTAGCATCTACTGTAGTGGCCTACTGCACATTATTTGATGATAATCCAGAGCTGTAACTCAGCTGAGAAAGATCCCGACCATATTTTCAGGATGCACCCGGTACCTGATTGACAGCTGGCTTTGCCCCTCAAGAGCCAGAAGCAGGTGTGCCCGCCTCCTCCCCTGTCTGTCCCTCCAATGAGCACTGAAGGAACAGAGTGGAGGGGGGATTCCCTGCGCTAGTGGTGGCTGACAGTCATTGCTCTCTGCAGGGAGAAAACCATGAACCAAGCAATCAGTGGTTTGTGATCACTCAGTTCTCAATCTAAAGACTCAGCATGTAACACCTGAAGTGTCACACGCCGGCTCCAAGTATTGGGAAAAATAAATTTTACTCTCCCAATACTTCTCCTTTAAGAAAAGCCTGGATACTACTTTCTTCATTGTGCACACAGAATATGTCATGCACCTTTAATGAGTTAATATGTACAAAGTTCAGTAACCCAGGACATCCAAGATATTACGTTTCATTGGTTTATTTGGTTTTCATAGGTAACTGCACATCACTGAATTTTATAAAATTGAAAAAAACTTAGAGCTAAGTTTCAAAAAGTGATCTGAAAATTGAACAGAGAACCGTTTTAATGTTAGGGATTAGAATCTCTGTCAGGATTTCACTGCTTCTGTCTCTGGTGACCAATAGGGGTAAGCTCAGGCTGAACTTGACTTCGTCAGAACCCGGAAGGAAGCTGCCAGCCCAATCAGCTGTGGCCAGGGCATTCCCCATTTCGCAGCTGCGTATAAACAAAGTATGTATTGGGATGCTGGTGACATAATTGACCCTATATGGCCACCTGGCCATACTGTATAAGGTCAATGATATCACCAGCATTCTAATGTCCTGTTCTGGTGATCATTAAAGTGATGGTAAATCTACCCAACAGGAGCACATATGGGAATTAAAAAAAAAAATATTCTAACTGTACTAGAAAATAAAAAACCTACAGATTACATAGCAAAAGGCTACAGAGTGCCTGGTATCATGGAGTATTTTTCCACCTTGCACGTACATATTAGCCAAGATGAGTGATGAGTGATAATTATTCCAATGGTTACCTAGTTTTGTACATAAGTGTTTAAAGTTGGGTTCATAATCAATTTCGGTTACAGAACTGAATGTTCAGTTGCAAGCTCCAGCCAACAAGCGTGAGGTCAAGATGAAGAGTTAACCCATGGAATAGGTTTATGTTGCACTTTATCTCCTGGCATTCCTCCGCACTCCCACACTGCTTGTTCTGGTCTCTGGTTCCACAGAACATCACATTCTTTATGCTGTACCTCCCCCTTCTATGTGGACATCTCAGAGATTCCTGAAAGTTTTATTTTCTATCATTCTGACATTCTGAACAAGGTAGTAGAAGAAGCACAGGCAGGATTCTGTGTTCTGTCTCTCTTGCTTGTTTACAAGACTCTCAAAGTTTCATTTTGTGGGTTTCAGATAAAGATGCTTTCTGATCGTAAACGGGAGCTTGAGGAGCAGCTGAGCACCATAATGGAAGAAAATGATCAGCTTCAGGGAATTGTAGAGGAGTTGCATGACCGGGAGTTAACCCTAAACCAAGAGAGCTGTGCCAAGGAACTTCAGGTACATACTTCTATCACTAAGCACATTCCGTTAGATTAAAAAAAGAGGATTTTAGTGAATATCATAAACTATCATTTCATTTAACTGAAGAAGAATTAATGGCCGTTTTAGTATTAGCATTATTTTTAGTAGTAGTGGTGGATATATATAGATAGATAGATATAATCTTTGACTTGAAGCTTAACTCCAGGCAAACATTTAAATTCATGGTTGAAATACATGCAGATTCATGAGGTCAGCTCTGATCTCTGCTCATCTCAGCATGTTCATTGTCAGCATATTTGCATGTAGCAGTCCTGATTGGCTCCTAGAACTGCCCCTCCCTCTCCCAGTCTGAATGCTGCTGTACAGGAGATCACACGAGGCTGAGATTAAGTTTAGTTTTTACTCTTTTTTGCATTTAAAAGACATTTAATTATTTAGTAATATATACATAACTGTTCATTTGTGTATTTGCGCCTTTTATATTATTTCCTCTTCTCTTTTACGCTCACCACACATATGTCTTTGCACTCTTCTGTAGATCTACCAATAACTATGTAGTACAAGGACCTTCCTGGTTGAATACAGATTGGTTGGTTGGATCATATAGACAGGTCCTCATACTACATAGTTTTGGTCAATCTAAAGTTGGTTATACAAGGATTGTATAGTCAGATTGTATGGTGACCTTTAGACTGTAACCTCTAACAAAGGTCCCGGTACCTTCTGCTTTTATATTCTATATTGTTAGAATGCATGTCTGGTGTGCTCCTTATTGCAAGATATGTAAAGGCATGGATTATGATATTATTATTTCATTATTATTATTATCATAATATATTCTGTGGTTCTCCAATGTTGGAAATAATCTGAGAATAGGGTTTACAAATAATGTAACTAATAATTTAAAAGGACAAAGTTATCTGATGAATGCCCAAAAGGTTGCATGTAGGCCCACACATGCACCAGTGACAGAAGTGCTGGACAGTTGGGTGATATATTTATTTAATATGAATCAGCATTAAATCTTCAATCTTTTGCAATAGATTCAATGTACAACTTGGTGTCCATGGCACTGTGTGAAACATTAATACTAGCCTAACCCTCTGCCTTGATGATTTCAGGAGGTTTCTCTCAATACAGCTGGTTAAAGAAGTTGTCCCAGATTATACTCTCCTGTTATAACATCAGCAGTGTAGTAGGAATACATACTGGAGTTGTTTTTGATGATGCAATCAAAGCTTACTTGAAAAAATCTCTTATGCAGTGAGTGCTATCTTCTGTCTGCCCAACATTTTCATCAACTTCCTGGATTCCCAGTGTGCTTTGCATCTATTTCCCTGCTGCTTGATGTGACGCAATCTCAATTTCTCAAGGCTACATATCCCATCATGCATTGCTTCCAGCAAGAAATGATGATGTTACATTGTTCAGACAGCAGGCTTAGAGTGGTGATGCAAGGAAGTGCATATTCACAGGGCTGAGAGTGAGCGATATGGTTACTAGGAGTGGGTTAAAGTGTGTTCGAACTTATGGAAATTCAACATAGAAATACAGATTTATTTTCAGTTTTTGACCATAGATACCATTTAAAGAAATCCAGCACTGTTAGTATCAGTTTAAACCTTCCTTTTCTCTCTGATTTATTTATCTCTTCATCTGTATCATCCTAGTTACTATCTGCAATCACTAACAGGTTATTTACAAAAGGGTGAAGAGTTTGGAGTAGGCAGGAGAAGTGAACAATCTAGGACAACATAGCTGATTTGGAAATATTCTCAAATTCATCTCACTTTACAAATCAGCTATGTTGTCCTAGATTGTTCACTTCTCCTGCCTTCTCCAAACTTTTCAGCCTTTTGTGAATAACTCTGTATATTAATAATATAGGTAGGAAACCACTGTAAAAGGAATTTCCTAGAAAAACATAAATCTTCCCTTTCACTAAGGAATTCCTCTGTAGTAACGCATAGCCGTCCCCTACCTTCACAGCCCCTCATCCTGCTCTTGAAATGCATGGTGTACCAAAGTCTGTGCGCAAATTTGTAATAGCAAATCTCTGTCTCAGGAAAACCCATTGAAGTGGGGGCCAAGGTCTTCAGTTTACTGGTCCTTAATAGGTAGTCATTTCCAGTTTACTGGAATTCCTTTAAAGTGACACCAAACCCAGGAGTTAAACCTTAAAAATGCATTCAAGTACCTTAACTATTAACAAAAATGTGTTTTGTATTTGTGTATCATTCGGCTGTAGATCCTTCCTTCTGGGGGGTAGCTACTTTTGTACCCCATGGTCTCTGTGTGTGTTATGAAGTAGCCACCACTACAAGCTCACTCCCACAATGGACTCAATACAAATTAGGCCCCATTCACACTAAGCGACACTCACCTCAAGCGGATTTCCACGCGGCGGGATATCGCGACGGTTCGGGCGACGTTCCAGCGACAATCGCGCGACCTTCACTGTCGGGCTGCAAGGGGTCCTGCAGGCGCGACTTGCGACGGACGACATGGAGCTGTGCATTAAGACAGCTCCATTGAAAACCATTGGCCGGCGACTTCTCGCAATATCGCGCAGCAAAAAAGCACGATAACGCGGCGGAAATTGCGGGATTTTCCACTCAGTGTGAATGGGGCCTAAGTAAACTAAACGTGAGATTGTTGTCCATCATAGGAGCAAGCTGGGAGCGGTGGCAACTTTACAACACACACAGGGACCACGGGGAACAAAAGTAGCCACCCTCCAGAAGGAAGGACAGTGTCAGCATGAACGCAGAGATGATTTGAGAATCTACAGCTACGTGATACATGAAAAAGTTAAATTTTTGTTAACAGTTCAAGTACTTGAATGCATTTTTAAGATTTAACTTCTGAGTTTAGTGTCACTTTAAATTATTGGCTGTGAAAGACGTATTACAAATGCCATGCCGTTTCCTCCTCTAAGTAGCTACAAAGTTACATAGAAAATGGACAGCCAAAAAAACAGCCAACTGCCGTACCTTTTCTGTTCCTGTCATCTTTTTCCTGCCACCTTCATGCCAGCTTTTACACATAGAAGGGGAAGCTGGGAAGTCTGTCCTAAGCACTTTCAGATTGGGAATTCTGTGCATCTTTTCCTCCGCTGCACGAGACATTATCATTCATGACCATTATTGCGGTTTATGCATTAAATACCCATGCACATATTAGAGTTTTAAGAATAAATTAAATATACAGTGTTTCTAAACTCATTCGGGTCGTTTGATGGAGTCTGTGAAATCCCCCACGCTCCTTCCTCTACCCCACTGCTTTCAGGTATAACAGAGAATGTGACCTCTTCACATGTGATAAAAGCAGCCAGTTAGTAGGGCCAAGCACTGCCACACAATGGAGAGGGTGATGCCACTGCTCCCTCTAGGCTCCAACACCATGTATTGTTGGCTGTGATAGTGGAAGGAGCTGTGGAGGATCACTGGAGAGGTAAGTATCAGTAGATCAGGGGTGGGGGGGGGCTTTTTTTTTTAAAAAAACACTGTCACTTTGCCCTGCATTTAATAAGTCTGTAGTGTGCATGTGAAAAATAAAATTGGTTCCTCCAATTTGCAAAATGGGAGGTAGTGCTATGTATAAAAAGGGTTAAAAAATGTTTACATTGAGTAAACATGAAGGAAAAGGACTCAACTGTATAGGATACAATTTGGCCTCAAGTTTGCAAAGACATTATACCTAGCCTTATACGTTTCTGAGAAATAAATGTTGCTCTTGTGGAGCCCAATAGATTGTATACAATTCTCCAAGCTGAGAGTAAGCTGCACTTGACTGAAGCCCCACATCCCGTCTTTCAAATGTTAAATGTTATGTGCCAGAACCTCAGTGCACTGGAGGATTTGAAAATTGAATGAAATATTACTATCTGGGTTAGTTCAAATCATTTGCTGGAAGGGTTTTAGGGTCAAAGGGAAATGGGGAAGGAGATAGAGGAGGCTTAGAACATACTGGGGGGAATATAAAAAGCCATAGTACCACTTTACTGACCAGGTTGTTAGCCCGTGTTCCGGCCCCTTTGTTTTACATTTGGCTGTGGGCCAGGGAATCTCTCAGGTGGCAGCTGAGTGGGGCCAGGGATGAGTCACTGGTCGCTAAGAGGCCTTCGGCTGCACAGCTGACAGTCTCTTAGCAACCAATGACGTGGCTGAGTGGACGAAGCCTGATGGGGGAGCTGAGGGACTAGCTCCCCATCAGGTCTGCTTCCTTTATGACTGACAGCAGGCACTGGGTAGATTCCATACCCAATAACCAGCCTGATATTTACACATTATTAAAAATGTGCATTAGTATGTAGGATTGCATATTGATTGTATTTTTCAAACTTTACATTGCTCTTCAAATATAACAAGTTTTTGTGCTCTTCTCCTGTAGTTGGGGGAAAGCCAGATGGAACTGGAAGAGCTGAGACTTTCTTATCGGCAGCTGCAGCTAAAGATGGAAGAGCTCAGGGAGGAAAAGAGTCTCCAACATCTAAACAGCACAAGTACCTCACTGCTGTCAGAAATTGAGCAAAGTATAGAGGCCGAGGAGCAGGAACAGGAGCGGGAACAGGTATATTCAAGAAGTTTTATTGCAAAAGACCAACATCTTTGGACATATTTTGTTTGCATAGTAGCCCTGCCGCTGAGTGACTATGTATAAATGGTGAATGGCAGGATCTACCCTTGCATAGAACATTTTCATTTGATCAGTTGATTTCACCACTGACAATGAGTTTATAATATTGCATAGGCTGCTATGTGTATTTAAACTGCAGAGGATGCAGTCTATGAATGTCCCAGGCTAATCAATGTTTATTTTAGAAAATTCATGCAAATATGCTCTCCTTTATAACTGAACTCGTGCATTATTAGATGCAGATGCTGTTTGTCAGATTTGCCAATTTACCTGTGTCCTAATCTCACGTGTGCCTCTGTGCTGGCCCTGAAGACAAAAGACAGGATCAGCTAGGGCTTGGTTCCAGTATGTTCACTTGGACATCTCCCTCCCTGATACTGCGGACATGTAATCTCAGTGCCGGAAGCTTTGTCCTTGTCACTCACTGCAAGCCTTGTATATAGAGCTGTCAGCAATTCCTTATGCTTGAAGGCATTCTAAAAACAATAAGTGAAATATCTTGAAGCTGGATCACCAGGCAAACAGTATGATACACTGCTGAAATACATATATCTGAACAGTCTTCGCTGCAATCTTTTTCAGCCAGTCCTGTGATCCAGATATACCTGCCACACTATAATGCCAGGTTGGTGAGCGTCAGAGCTTGATCCCTGACCTACTCCCAGCTTATCTATAGGACAATGAGCATCATTTCACTGATAAGGCCATAACTCTTCACATTCTACTTTCACCTTTAAAAATGTTTATCACCTTTCACTAACCTATTTCAAAAATACATTAGGAAAAAATTGCAGAAAATTCAAAAATGGCTTGGCCAGCTGATTTGAAAAATGTTCCGGAGGGCTTGGCAGCGAAAGGGTTAAAGTGTATGTAAATGGAAAACTTTTTTGGGGATAGAATATGGAAGGGTTTTTATTGCTGTTTGTGTACCCGCTGAAGAGATTCACTATTGGTCCTGGTGATCATATTCTACAGTGAAGAAGGTCGCTCGCCATTTGCAAGCGGTATAAGCATTCCATACTGCATTGCTAGGAAGTCTGGTGCACAAACCAATACACCGGCTGGCGAGGACTTCAGACATGTAAGTGCAGTGGGAGCTGGGGGAGAAAGTGAGCTTTCCCCTTAAGTTCACTTTAATAGTTTTGTAAGCAATACAAAGCTTTAAAAAAACCTGTAATCACATCAAAAGCCTCCAAAAAAAAAGCATTCTTTTAAATCAGGGGTGGACACATTAATATGGAATTCATAAGCCAGTCTGTCCAATCCAGGAGCTAGCAGGATTTTTTGGGAGCCAGCTCCATTGTCAAAAACCAAAGAAAACCTCAAAAGTTAGGCACTAGTTGTAATTTTAAGAAGCATTGGCTACCTGGCTCCTGGGATTTGTCCAGCCCTGTAAATGGCAACTGTTAATACTTACCTTTTTGGCATAATGACAGTGTCACTTTACTCTCTGTGTGTCTGGAAATCTGATTTATGTAATGTTACATGTACAAACCGCATTAAACACATATTTGTTAATTATTAAAAGGGTTTTGACTTGCACTTAAAAATAGAAGCAAGTGCATAAAAATAATTTATGTAAAGGAAAAACACCACAATATAGCATTTAACATACTTGCATTTTCTGTTCTTTATTAAGTTGGTGACAGGGTCTCTTTAATTTCCATTTTGAATAACAATAGAAATGGAAAACCCATTATATAAATATAGTTTATGCCCTCGTTTCCCCTATGATAACACCTCAATGTGTGGTTTTTTTTTACTTCTAGTTAAGGTTGCAGCTCTGGGAAGCACACTGCCAAGTCCGATCTCTTTGCTGCCAGCTCAGAGGTAATGAAAGTGCAGATTCTGCTGTGTCCACAGACTCCTCAATGGATGAATCTTCTGAAACCTCATCTGCCAAAGACATGCCAGCTGGGAGCCTCCGCACTGCCCTGAGTGAACTGAAGAGCCTTATACTTAGCATACTGGACACTTGCGAAGCAGCGGTAACTTCAATGCATTATATTTCACAGACATCTTGCTTGCACCAAGACCTCTATGTTTTATAAGGAACAGAGCAGCTGTATGTATTAATAGGCTGGTGCCGTGTATATATAGGCGATTGTATGCACAAAGTACAGGTTCTCTTTCAGTAATCCATTAAAGTAAGCAGTGCTATAAGTACACAGCATATAACATATAGCAGGGGTCAAAATTTCAAGTCCTGAGCTACTAGCCAGGCCTTAAGAGTTACTCGCCACCAGTTGCCCACCTAACCCCTACCCTGCCACGGAATTAACTCCACCCCTAAACACGCCCTCTTAAATAATCTTATTGTTCTTAACGCAGAGTGCACGAAAATGTGAGGATGATGGCTTGGAAGACCAAATCAAACAGACGAGTGAAGACTCCAAACAACTGAGAGAACTCTTACAGGGAGAGCAAGTAAGAATGAAGCAAACTTTTGAGGAGCTTCAGCAACTTCATAAACAGGTAGCAGACCACAGTAAATAATATACTGTATAACAATTGGGATATTAACAGTTGCATATTAAATTACTTTATAACAATAAGAGATTTACGCATACAGGAGCCAAGGTCTGTTTAATCCAGCATATTAGATTGTGGGGATGCTCTGATACCGATACCAGTATGGGTATCAGTGCCGATACTGGGCATTTTAATGGGTACTCGTGCTCGTAAAAATACCCCAATTAAAAAAGACTATACCGGCGCTTAACATTTTTAAATTAATGCGGCTGCCTTTGGTCCCACTCTTGCTGGGGACCTCGCAGCAGCCTTCTAGAGAACCATGTGGCGCCTGTTTACAGCGCTCCTGCTGGCCCACACACCTCCCCCTCCTGAAACCCTCCGCCTGAGACATTAGGCCTGCACCCTGGAGCAGAGTGTTAGCACAGAGTATGTAGCAATACATATAGTATTATTCTGCATTGCATCTGTATAATGTATTGTTGGGATTTGTAGTCCTCTATGGCTAATGGTTTTATTCTGCATTTCTGTATAATTATTCCTGGGATTTGTAGTCCTCTATAGCTCATGGAACTATTCTGCATTGCTGTATAATGTGTTGCTGGGATTTGTAGTCCTCTATAGCTGATGGTATTATAATGTATTTTTGGGATTTGTAGTCCTGTTTTACTGGGATTTTTAGTTCTCTATAGCTCATGGTATTAGTATGTATTGCTGGGATTTGCAGTCCTCTATAGCTGATGATATTTTAATAATACCATCAGCTATAGAGGAGTACAAATCCCAGCAAGGGGGTAATGTACAGGTCACATACAGTGGGAGGATAGAAATGAAGGAGCTAATGTACACAGTAGTATTATTATTATTATACAGGATTTATATAGCGCCAAAAGTTTGTGCAGCGCTTTACAATATAAGGAAGACATTACAATCACAATACAATTCAAGACAAGATGGTAAGGAGGGCCCTGCCTGTGAGAGCTTACAATCTAAAAGAGAGGGGCAAGTGATACATGAGGAGGGAACACATGCCGGAAAAGGGAGGTGAAGGGGTTAATACATCAAAGCAGGGCCAGTATAAAGCTACTAAATACTGAAATGTATGTGGCTGCAGTGCAGACCAGTCCTTACTGGCAAACGGCAGTGATTTGCCAGTAAGATCCAATTGGTTGTTTCCCTAAGATTGATCAGCCAACATCCCAAAGACTGCAGACTGCCCAAAAGTACACAATTGTTTCCAAGTCCAACCATTATCGAACAGATTGGGCAATAATTCTCTGATCTCTATAGGCACTATAATACTGCATAGCTCAGATGCCATCCTTATCAACAGTATACTGTGCACTTACTCTTTAAAGGGAGCCGGTCTAGTTAAAAATGTGGGAGCTGCCATTTTTCATGTATGTTAAGGTGTATACTCTGCGGCTATCATCCTCATAATTGCTTTACTGCTTGTCACTAAGCACTCCTCTACAAAAAAAATATCAGCAAATCACTAACAGTATATAAAATCACACCTAATGTATCACATTTCTGCAAAAGCCTTTGAAAGTGGACTTTTATTACCTTTGTATTTTGCTCTTCACCACAAACTTAGGAAATGCCATTACCAAACTTCCAGTCTGAGGATCGAGCAGTGCTGATATCATTATAGTCACGTGCACTGCAAGCCTCAGACTACATCTCTCATCATGTATTGTGCCGGCATTCAGCAATGTGCATGCATGCATTTTCATTTACGGTACATTGCTGGTACCTCCTATAAAGCATGGGCAATGCTGTAATAGAAGTACCTTGGAGAAGGTTTTTTCGTGCTGGTGCTGACTGCGTTGGCACATAGCATTGTGGTGCAGCACAAGAACATGAAGGCTGGTGGCTTTGCTGAACATGCAGGGAAAGCAAAGAGGGTTTGCATAGCCAACCTCAGAAAGGAAGTTACAAAGCAATTAATTTACTGTAAGAATTTTGTCTTATAGTAACAGTAAAAGAGCGCACTTACAAATCTCTGTGCAGCATACCGTAATGTAAATCATATTGTTTTTTATTGCATGGGTTTATAATCATTTTACTGAGCTGGTAACCTGGAACAAATATGCCATTTGGAGGTTGTGTTGCTTCACTGGTTGCATCCTTGTTCTAGGTAAGTCCCGGAGTTGCACCTTTTTAAAAGCATGTAAAAAATAGCAGCTCCCTTGTTTCAGTCCCAGCATATTTTCTTAACCTATGTCATTATATCTCTAAAACAAGCGCAGAGACAAATGAAAAAGGAAAAAAAGTCTAAAAACAATAAAATAAATCAATAACATATGAAGCAGTCCAAAGTAAAAATTACAATGCAGTTACAGCTGCTCTAGACTAAATTTTCCAACAGTATCTCACCTCATGGATGCGGCACTCAGAAAACTTGTGAAATCCAATTATATACCAAACAGCAGATCACAGTTAAGTGGCAATAAGGTTTGTTTTAAATCCCCAATTATTATTATTATTATTATTATTATTATTATAAAGAATTTATATAGCGCCAACAGTTTGCGCAGCGCTTTACAATATAAGGAAGACATTACAATTACAATACAAATCAAGAGAGGATGGTAATGAGGGCCCTGCCCGTGAGGGCTTACAATCTAAAAGGGAGGGGCAAGTGGTACATGAAGAGGTAGCTGTGTGAGGATGAATTGTTTGAGAATGTCATGGTTCAGTGGTTGGGATGAGTCTTTAGGGAGATAATAAAGGCAGTCAGAGTAGGAGATAGATGGACAGGTTGGGGTAAAGCGTTCCAGAGGATGGGAGAGTCCTGGAGGCGAGCATGGGAAGAGTTGATGAGGGAGCTGAAAAGCAGGAGGTCTTTGGAAGAGTGGAGGGGACGTTTAGGGGGATACTTTGAGACCAGGTTTGAGATATAGCCGGGGCAGAGTTGTGGATGGCTTTGTAAGTGGTTGTTAATATTTAGAATTTTTTTCTTTTGGGTGATTGGAAGCCAGTGGAGGGATTGGCAGAGGGGGGTTGCAGACACGGAGAGGTTGGTTAGGTGGATGAGTCTAGCAGCAGCATTCATGATAGACTGAAGGGGTGATAGCCTGTGTAGAGGTAGGTCAATGAGGAGGGAGTTGCAATAGTCAAGACGAAAGAGAACAAGGGAGTGGATGAGTAATTTTACGGTTTCTTTGGGAATGACACTTAGGGGGTGAGTTGTGGAGTAGAAAGATATATTTGAGTGTCATCGGCATAGAGATGGTATTGGAAGCCTTGTGAGGTTATTAACTGACCAAAGGAGGAGGTGTAGATAGAGAAGAGAAGGAGTCCAAGGACAGAGCCTTGGGGGACCCCTACAGAAAGAGGAGGGGAGGAGTTAGATTTGTAGGTGACCCTAAAGGAGTGCTTAGATAGGTTGGAGGAGAACCATGAGAGAGCAGTCTTGTAGGCCAGGCGAGTGGAGTTTTTTGAGGAGCAGTGGGTGGTCAACTGTGTTAAAAGCAGCAGAAAGGTCTAATAGCAAGAGTAATGAGTAGAGGCCATTGTTTTTAGCAGGTAATAAGTCACAATCACAATGCGCTTATAAAATTGCCAATAATAAATATATAATGTACAATGCATAGACAAAAATGTGTTCAATTGACCTCAAAACCTTACAATATTTAAAACATTTCCATTTGATTCGCCAAATTTCCATATTCAATTGCATCCCAATAGTGCATATATGAAAAGTGTGCTTCATATAACTCCAAAACCACACTCGTGCTCCTTGTGTGAAATGATTCTGCATCCGCTTGCAAAAAATCCGTGCTCTTATGTACACTGCCCTCACTCACCAGACTTGATGGACCAACAATAATGGCCAGTAAGCACTCATAACACGTCTCCAATATCAGTCACTGCTCACAGATATCTCCTCTCCTCCATAGCAGTTTGTACTCAAGAGAAAGAAATGAAATATTGCATAGTATAAAATCCTTACACAACTTTAATTTAAAACCGGTCATAAAAACTTAAAGAACTGTTAATAAAGTTTGTGTTCACCCCTCCATTATGAAGGATTAAATCTTCTCATCTAGTGCAGTCGCAAATTGCTTGGCAAGTCTCCTAAATAGCACTGCCACTACTCAGTTGTATGCCTGTTTATAAGCATTGCAAATAAGCTTTCTTGATTGTATAGTACAGGACACAGGCAGACTCAGAGATGAATGTAATATGCAGGCATCATCAGGTGATTGGACATTGGCCAAAGCTGTGAGGACACACATGTAAAACCTCCCACTCCCACAAATCTTGTTTTTTTTTTCTAGTGTCCAGTGGATCTCCTCTCTACTGAGTGGGGATGTATGTTAGTTTTTCCCTCCTTTTTTTCAGTGATCCTCATGGTTCCCAACTGGCCCAGAAAGTGTGGTATGTGGACATCCTTTGACTTCTGGCACACACTACATAGCTACATACATCACCACTGCTAGGAGGGTTTTGGAGGGCTTCCCTGTTTGCATACCTGACCAGAGCCAGCAGCTCATTGACCGCTGGCTCTGGTCAGGTATGTTAACAGCAAGATTCCTTAATTGACGCACTTGTAGTAACGACGGAGGCATCTACTCTATTTTTTTTACTCAGCCCACTGGTTGAACAAGAATAATAGAACAGTCGCCTGCCTTACATTTCCTGTAAATTGTTAAAAATATGCCGATAAGAAAACAAGAAAGAAAAGTCTAAAAACCAGACGAGGACCAGTGAATTGGATAGCATTCACATATATGCTGTCCATATATACTGATTAGGGTTGGATGTTGATTGTTACATATCAGTTTGCTTTTCTTCAGATTTCATTGCTGTTAATATTAATAGTAGTAATAGCGATAGTTAAAGTGACACTAAACTCAAGAGTTAAACCTTAACTACTTGACGTCCGCCCGTTGCCTTCCAGTGGGTGGATGTACATGTACATCTTTTTTTTTTTCCTGCTAGTCTGTGCCGCAAAAGCTTAAACCAACCATTACCAGCTGTTCCATACAAGCATTTGGGCAGCTCTGTAGCTGCCCGATTGCTTGTATGGTGCCAAACACTGCCGCTGCTGGTGGTTATCCTGGGCCTGCACAGGGGAAAGCGGAGCCCGGGATAACGGGCAGCGGCTGTTTACACTGAATAATTGCTAACCTCTCCTCCATTCTGGATGCATTCAAGTACCCTAACTATTAACAATACTGGACCCTATGTGGGTATCACTCAGCCGTAGATTCTCAAATCATCTCTAAATTGGTGCTGACGCTGTCTTTCCTTCTGGGGGGTGGCTACTTTTGTTCCCCATGGTCCCTGTGTGTGTTGTAAAGTAGCCACCGCTCCAAGCTTACTCCTGTGATGGACTACAATCTCACATTGAGTTTACTAATTTGTATTTAGATTGTAGTCCATCACAGGAGCAAATCCTGAGTTTAGTGTCACTTTAAAGGTAGTAACTTCAGCTGAAGTTGTACTACAGTTTTCAAAATCGCTAATATGTGTAATAATCATTGGCCCTGTATTCAATAAAAATAAAATATATATGAAGTTTGTGTCCGTGCGTGTAACTATTACTATTCTAATGTCAAGATGCTGTTTCTGTTCAGGTAACTTTGCTGAGTGTTGAAATGACTGCACTGAAAGAGGAACGGGATCACCTCTTGGAACTGACCCAAGATAATGATGTGCACGAACAGCTACTGAAGGCTATAAAGGACCGAGATGAGGCTATTGCCAAGTAATAATCACTATATGCTAAGTAAAAATGATCACACTTGGCTAGATTTTTTCATATGCTCTAGTACAGGGGTGCCCATTAGGTAGATCGTGATCTACCAGTAGCTCTCAAAGCTGATGCTGGTAGATCAGGAAGGGTGTTAATGGTGGCTCCTTTATTCCATTTTGGTATATTTATTTAGCTGTGCACACATGATTACCTATTAGCCTGAGTCTGCCGAGCCAAGCTCCCTGACATCTTTCCGGTGGTGGTCGAAGTGCTATGTATTACATCAAAGAATATTAGTTTACACTGCCTGTTGCAAAATACAGCAAGGTGAGCCAGGAGAGAGTGCGGGGAGAGACAGCCAGGAGAGAAAACGAGGAATGACAGCCAGGAGAGAGAGGAGAGACAGCCAGGAGGGTGAAGAAGGAGAGACAGCAAGGAGAGAGAGAGAGCGAGGGAGGTTTTTTTTCGTTGGTAGATCTCATGTAGCTCGTCATTTGAAAAGTAGATCTTAACACAAAAATTGTGGGCACCCCTGCTCTAGTAGTTCTGTTTGTTCTAGCTTGTGTTCTATATAGCTAACATAATCAGTGGAAAGAAATGTAAAAGCATATATTTATGACTGTTTTGTGGTGTATTTATTAGATGTACATTTATTTTTGTTTCAATTCTCCTTCATATTATTGGATGTTTGATGTGAAAACAAGTTTATTTCCCTTAACTATGCCTCAGTTCAAGCCTTAGTAAACCAGGCCATGAAATGATGCATAAAGTAAATACAAGACGATGTAGATCTTAAATTAGCAATATCCACTCTAAAGTTTGCAAAACACTGTTGGAGCCACCCTACCCAGCATCCATGATGTAGGAGTTGGAGAAGCTGGTCTATGCCTATAAAGATTGTGGGAAACCTCCTCCTTTTCCCGCACAGTGCACAGACCCTGGATATACACTCACTGGCCACTTTATTAGGTACACCTTGCTAGTACTGGGTTGGACCCCTTTTGTCTTCAGAACTGCTTTCAACAAGGTGATGGAAACATTCCTTAGAGAGTTTGGTCCATACTGACATGATAGCATCACACAGTTGCTGCAGATTTGTCGGCTGCACTTTCATGATGCAAAGCTCCACCAGCCTGAACCGTTGATACAAGGCAGGATGGATCCATGGTTTCATGTTGTTTACATCAAATTCTGACCCGACCACCCGAATGCCGCAAAAAAAATTGAGTATCATCAGACCAGGCAACGTTTTTCCAATCTTCTATTTTACAATTTTGGTGAGCCCATGCAAACTGTAGCCTCAGTTTCCTGTTCTTAGCTGACAAAAATTGCACTTGGTGTGGGTGTCCTAAAATGTGGAATATAACATGGGTGCAAAAAATTAAAAAAGGGCCTCAGTCATGAAGGGGTTAATTGAGTTGCTGTTGCCTTTCTATCAGCTTGAACCAGTCTGGCCATTCTCCTCTGGCATCAGCAAAGTATTCTTGCCCAGAGAGCTGCTGCTCACTGGATATTTTCTCTTTTTCAGACCATTCTCTGTAATCCCAAGAGATGGTTGTGAATGAACATCCCAGTAGATCAGCAGTTGCTGAAATACTCAGACCAGCCCATCTGGCACCAACAACCATGCCATGTTCAAAGTCACTTAAATGCCCTTTCTTCCCCATTCTGATGCTCGGTTTGAACTTCAGCAGACCATCTTGACCATGTCTACATGCCTAAATGTATTGAGTTACTGCCATGTGATTGGCTGATTAGATATTTGTGTTAACAAGCAGTTGAAGAGGTGTACCTAATAAAGCGGCCAGTAAGTGTAAAGGTGCCCATACACCTTACAATTTATCTGCAGATTTTCTGTGGTCAGATGGAAAAAGTGCAACAGATTGGCCCAGGTGGAGATCACTCCATCCACACAGTTAAGTGTAGATGGTGTTGCACCTTTTCCATCCGACCACAGAAAACCTGCAGATAATTGTAAGGTGTATGGGCAGCTTTAATATCAATCCATTGAAAAAAAATAGAGCATTATTGGCCCTCCACTTAATGATGTTTAACATCACTTTATTTAAAGGGTATTTAAAGCCAATTTTTGGACTTGGGAGGGGGGAGGGTTAGAGCCTCTGTCCGGTTTTTAATGTTCTCTGTGGCCCTACTGGGGATATTTACTATTTTTGCAGTTGGCACCAGAACATAAAGGTGTATTCTTTCAGTAGGGACACTTGTTTCAGTGACCCCTGTCTAAGAGGGGTTCCCCCTCCTTTTAGGCAGATTTCCTCTTACTTGCTGTTGTATCAACAAGAAGTGAAGGGAAATCTCTCCATTGGCACACAGAAGGCAAAAATAACTTGACAGATATTTTAACTAGTGATGCGCCGATACTGTTTTTTTTCTGTACATCGCATACGAGTACCGGTAGCATGGAGCTGGCTTCCTGGGCAGCGTGTCATTACCCACTGCCTAGCCTGTTGATTAGCCGGGAAACAGGCTCCATGCTTTTTGGGCGGCTCGATGCGGCTTGGCCGCCAGCGTCCCAGCCAATCAGCATGGAGCCAACTTCCCAGTCAATCAGGAAGCCAGGAGGCAGGCCGTTACCCGCTGCCTGGCTTCCTGATTGGCTGGGAATCCAGCTCCATGCTGTTTGGCAGGCTCGAGGCTGATTGGCTGGGAAGCCAGCTTCCTGGCCAATAAGCATGGAGCAGGCTTCCCGGGCCAATCCAGAAGCTGGCTCCATGTTCCCTCGCAGCACTGCCGGTCAGAGGAAATCTCTGACCGGAAGTTACGGCATGGTAAGTATCGAAGCATTTGGGCGATTACGAGTACTAACCCAAATACTCGGTATCTGCACCAATACTAGTATTGGTGCATCCCTAATTTTAACCATTCCCTACTTTATTCAAAATGGGGAAAACATTTGGAACAGTCCAGGGGGTTAATATTTAATTAGGCCGCTGTATATGACTGAATTTGTATGTACATTTTTCCCTCCAGAAAGAATGCTGTGGAAATGGAATTGGCAAAGTGTAGAATTGACTTAATGTCGCTGAACACTCAACTACTAGATGCTATTCAACAAAAGGTCAACTTGTCTCAGCAGTTGGAGGCCTGGCAGGTGAGAACAGACAAAATATCTTCAATCGTCCTTTATTGGAGGAAACAATTTTACTTGACTGTTTCCAAATTCTCAGATCATGTTTTGTTCATAATTACAAACGGGAACAATCTTTTTCAGCCTTACCCCAAAAGGAAAGAGATTTGAGCACCACTAATAGTTTTATTTATTAAGGTGCATTCCTTTTAGGTGTAAAGCCCAACTCCAGCCAAAACAGTTTTAGTTTTGCATAGAGTGGTTGAGCGTAAATGACATCTCTTACTTTGTGAAGACTTTGAGATCACCTGTCACTTCTTGTCCTAGTGATGGATGTCAGCCAGACAGGAAATGAGGGGAATCTCACTGATGGGGGGAGATTAAAAAAAACCAGTGGAGAGTCTAACCTTGCCCAACTCTATTCAAAACCAGAAAATAGTTTTAGCTGGAGTTGGCCATGAACGATATCCCACCCTATCCGAAAGCAAATAGTTGATATAGTCTTAAATAAGTACAAGAAACATAATACACAATGGCATCATTAGAAGTCTGTGGGTATTATATGAAATGTTGCAAATCTATATATATTTGAAGCTTCTGATCCAGACATATGATAGTTGTAGCTAATAGTAGTTAGTCAGATTAAGCTGGATTGTTCTGTAATGCTTGCCACACATCAAAGCAGCTTTCTCAGCTCCAGTGAGTGCCAGGAACATACCCCAGAATTTACAGACCCATTAGAAACTCAGTCATCAAACTGTTGGTTTGCTGGTTGACCCTTTTCCACCTTTGCATTTCTCAACGTTCATAAGAGCTGTGCTTCATTCTATAGTTTTTCAGTCGAATATTCAGAAAGTCTTTTCTGACCCATTCTCAGGGATAAGGTATTCAGTTGTAGTTGTCACTGTGGTTATTATCAAAAGGAATGTGGAATTAGGTCTTCAGCAGACCTGTGGCTTTATCCTGCTCATTTGTTTCATATAAGTCTGCAGTATGCTTCAGATATATGTAAGGAAATTATCAGGTGCTAGCTAAACTACTTTGGGGAATCTTGGTAAGTAACAAGTCCCACACACCCTAGGCCCCTCTGTGGCCACATCACCCGCTATGGTCTTAATACCAGATCTAGGAGCACAAAAAAGCCAACAGAGAAATGGGCTATAGGTACATTAATAGAAGTTCAGCTGTACAACATCGAAACATTAATCCGTGATTCAGTTCTCTGCATCAAGCTACTCCCACCCTGTATCCTTCTTTGTAAGCATCAGTGACCAGTTGATCCTGCTGTGGTGTGCACAAGAAGAAGGATGCTATTCTGAAATTAATTCACACACGTTTCCTTGTAAGCATAAAGAATGTTGTGTAAAATAAAGTTAGAAAACCAGTGAGACATCGCAGGTAATGGTGAACAAAGATTTTTTGCCATTAACTTGTTTAAAGCAAGTAAAAGAAAGCCAGTTTTATTTTCTTAATGATTGAAGTAGTAGTAATTGGCCTTATCATGTTTAATAGACATACATACTGTACTGTAGTGCTGGATCCTGTCTATTAGTTCTTCACCTATGTCTTGTCTCTGGGCTCTAGTTTGCTTCCTCAGGGCTTTTCACTATATGGCTCCTTTGGTTTCTGATCTAATGGCCTTTCTCAGTACCTGTACCGACAACTTTAGTCATACACCCTTCCTGCCTTAGAGGTGAGATCACTGTATTGATGTACCTGGCTACTCCATCGCATCAGCCATTCATTCTCAGATCACACTGGTTTCTGTTCATTATTGGCCATCCATCTGCTTTGCCCATTTCTAATGTCACTTGCTTGCCTCGTAGTAACTCCATTCAATTCTGTGGTTTTCCTGCACACTGATGTGAGGGACATGATCTTTCTTAGTCTTCATCCTTGCTATTTCATCTATTGCACTGCTGCAAGTCAGAATTGCGTTATGGCTCAGATGAAGGCCAAAGTCAAAACTTTGCATGCTTGATTTTTTTTAAACTGCAAATAAGTTTGAAATTACTTACTGAGCTGAACCGAGCTGAAAATCACAACACCAACCTGTGGGGGAAAAAAATCACTCCAAGTCACCAAATTTCTAGAACCTCTTACAAGCTTTTCAATAGCTCTTTTTGATATTTGTAATGGTCTAGGTTGACAAGCTTTGGGCTCGTGTGGATGGCATCAATCTGAGATCTTTCAGAATTCCTTGACTGGTGCCTTTGAACCTCCATTAGACCTGGCTCTAGTGGGTTTTGCACTCCCATACACCTTTATAGGTATGCAAA
Organism: Nanorana parkeri; assembly: GCF_000935625.1. Taxonomy (NCBI): domain Eukaryota; kingdom Metazoa; phylum Chordata; class Amphibia; order Anura; family Dicroglossidae; genus Nanorana; species Nanorana parkeri. The sequence goes on along the minus strand of NW_017308179.1, from coordinate 245,107 downwards.
GCCCATTTGTCATTATACATGCCGGTTAACACAGGTCTTAAATCTGCAGTTGTAAGTCAAAAAATATCAAAGCATCCGGCAATGAAGGCCGTTGTGTAGGCACTTCTAGTTATAGGGGTGTGACAACTCTCTGTCTCTGCCTTCCAATTGTGCCTTTGACTTGTCTTTTATACAGATGACCTTAAAAGGAGATCTCACAAGAATATAGTTTCACATAAAAACACAATTTATTACTAAAACATGACAAAAAAACAAAACATCAACTCATATAAATAATAAAAAAGTCAGTAAATGACTCTACTATACATGTGATGTTTTTTGTCACGTTTTAGTAATAAATTGTGTTTTTATGTGAAACTATATTCTTGTTTATTCTCCTTTAAGGTCATCTTTATAAGATATCAGTTTGGTTTGGCGTTTATCACAACAAGAACTGAGAGGATAGAAATACTATATCTGTTAAAATTATCACCGTTTCCTGCTGAGGGTTTGTCCTTTGTTTTCTTTTGTACTTTTGTGTTGTCACCCTTTCACATGCTCTCCAAAGGAAGACTGCAAGTGACCATGCTGACTCACATTGCATAGACATGTTCCATTATTGTCACCATCAGGAAACCTGACCTGAAAAATTACCCCCCTTGATACAGCCCAGAGGATTTAAAGCAGGGGCGGGCAACTCTGGCCCTCCAGCTGTTGTTGAACTACAATTCCCAGGAAGCATTGCAAGACTGAAAGTTACAGGCATGACTCCCAGAGGTAAAGGCATGTTGGGATTTGTAGTTAAATTGCAGCTGGAGTTGCCAATCCCTGATTTAAAGGGAGCCCATTATCAATCTAAATACAAGTTGCATGCTAAATTAAAGGCACTGATATGCCTATTAGTATCACTGGAGTAAAGAGACCTCCTTTAAACAAGGTTACAGCTTGTAAGTCACTGACTCAATGTATTGCAGATAGTCAACATGACAGTGAAGCAACTAGTATTTTCAGGTCAGCAACTGCAGGCTACATATTTACCTTGAAATTAGTTTCCTCAAATAAAAGAAGACGTGGAAATAGGATAACATCCTAGTAATTAGCACTTAGCATAGTGTACTGAGCAAGGTAGGAGTTGCTGCATTAGGCTTGTGATGGGTTTTTCATTTCAAGCCAGCTTAGAGCAACAGGGCTCTTGATGCACAGACACTAGACAACTGCTCCACACTACACTGATCTCAGTGTTAAAGGGCATATTCAGAAAGACAATTCAAAGAACAGTGTTTAGAGTGCATAGAATTGATCTAGGGTTAGTTTACTGAAATTCATTTTCTGCTATGGGTTACTAACAATCATTAGCCTTTCAATGTTGAACATGAAACACTTAGTAATGCAGCCCGTGTTTAGCGCTGTTAACCCAAATAATCAGTGAAAACAGCAGGAAATCTGACGCAGACAAAAGGTCTCATACAGTAAAAGGCAATAGGATGTAAATAGTAAAGAAATGGAGCTTGGTGTTTTCCTGCTGGACAGTAGGCACACCGTAGAAGAGATAGACACACAGACCACTGTTCTGATGATCTTTACAGTCTTGTACACATAGGCTTCCACTTGTATAAGAGCAGTGTGTACAGGAAGCTTTTACAAAGCATTTGCATAGAAGTCAGCAAGCTCCAAGCAGATTTAATAAAGCCTTTAACCCTTTCTCTGCCACCGCTGTTTTTGCATTGCTCACATGTTAATAGGATTTTTGTACTCACCGTAAAATCCTTTTCTCTGCGTTCATTGAAGGACACAGTGAAGTAGATTGTAGATCTGGAACCATATGGTACTGCACCACCTGCAGGAGAAAGACACAAATCACAAAACTAAAGACAGCCTAGGGGCGGCTTCTGCTGGTGGCCAACCCCCCACTTGCTGATCAAGTCTCCACTAAGTAACGAGTCGTAAGGAGTACACTCCCACACACACAGGGCAGGTGATGTGTCCTTCAATGAAATGTAGGGAAGAGGATGTCATGGTGAGTACAAAAATCCTATTTCCGTTCATTGAAGGACAGTGAAGTAGATTGTAGATCTGGTACCACAGGGACGTCACAAAGCAGTGCAACATGTGGTGGGCAAAAACATTTTCCCCCCACACAGAACGACAACGTGTCCAACCAGAAAAGGGGACTTACACGACAAGGCTGCCAGCCTCAAAACCCTCCAAACAGAGGCGCCTCCAAACCCTCCAAACAGAGGCGATAGCCACCAAAAAAAAGCACCTTTCAGGACAGAGGTAATAGTGGAACCTCCCTCAAAATTCTCAAAAGGGAGACTCCTGTAACCTGAAAGCACCAAATCAGAATCCCTAGGGTGTAACAGAGACCGGACAGGAGGAATAATATCAGTAACCCCCTGCAAAAAGCACAGACTATAGAATGGGAAGCCAAAGGCCACTGAAATAGTATGGCCTGAGCCAAAACTGGCCGTACAGGGTAGGACTACAAGGATCCACAGTTATCCAGCGTGTCACCCTGATGGCACTTGCTTGAGATGCAGCCAAACGAAGGAAAAAAGCAGGGAAGAATTCCAGAGAAAATTTCTTAGCTCCTTAGTCCTGACGCTAGGCCAAAACTGGAGACTTGATCTCCCCTAAGTTGTCTTTTGTTTTGTGCCTAGCGTCCATCTCCTGCAGGTGGGGCAATACCTTATGGTTCCAGACCTACAAGCTACTTCACTGTGTGAACGGAAGAGAAAAGCACATTTTAGGCCTAAATATTACGTCGGAAACCCCAAACGTTATATATTTTCTGAGAGCAGAGGCCATGTAGAAAAATATAGTGGCAGTTGCCATTTTAAATGTCACAGGATTTTAGCAAAACTGTTTATGAAACCCAAACTTTCAGTAAAAATACAAATTAATTTTAATGCACCCAAACACAATATAATACCCACTTTTTTTAGGTAAAATATAAAAGATGAGGTTACATTGAGTAAATAGATACCAAATATGTCCAGCCTCAAAAACTTGTGTGTGCCTGTGAAACAGCAAAAACCGACTACCCAATTTTATCCATAACGTACCAACGTACCATAAGAGACTTTACAGGTAATTAGTTCAGAGTTAACCAGGAACGATGGTCCTAGAATTATTGCTCTCACTCCAGCATACGTATTGATATGTAAAGGGTGGCGTAATCGTTGTTTCCGTAAGTGAGTGTTCATGGAAGGACACAACCTTAGGCAAAAAAAAGCACTGAAAATAGTTAAGATCCCACAGATCAAGGGGGCCTTAACAGGAGGAGCAATTTGGCCAAAAGGTTGTTGAAACAATCAAAATCTGCTTGTTGTCAAATGTTAATCTATCCCAGAACACAAGCAACTGAACAAAACCATAAGTCAAACAGACTGGAAAAAGGAGGGAGATTGGCGTCACATTGTGGCCTCCTAAACACATATAGCTTATAAGCTGGCCTAACCATATAAAGGTTCAAATTGTGTTCCTTATTATTCCACATGTATATGACTGTTAGAGGCATGCAACCACTAAATAACAGCTAGTTGCTTCCTGCACAATGGGTTGCAGTGCTCTTAAATGTGGGTTATGTGTTGTCATCAGTTTAGATAAAAATAGTGCTTAGCAGAGTAAAAGAAAAAACAAGGTTTTTCTACTTCCTGTAAAATCCATTTAGTTGAGCTCAGTGAGAAACACAAAATTCATTGACATTTGGGTTATACTGCCATCTACAGGTGGATTTGGACTCTGGCAAAAAAAAAGCCTGTGATCAGCCTCGTATAAGCCCTTCTCACTCTTAGCATTTTTGCAGTGCCAAGAACAAGACCACAAAGGCTGAGGGGAGTGACCTATGTCCCTCAATGAACTTGAATAAATAGGATTTCTTAATAATACAGGACACATAGACCATATGCAGCTACCTTCAGGTGTCTGACCCTGGCAGAGGTGTAAGGATCTACATATAAATCCTCCCATTTCCAGCTTTCCAGGTTTTGTTTTTTTTGCTAGTCCTTAGGGGATATATGTATCCTCTCTGCTGTGAGATTTATATTTATTTGGGGTTTTCTTATGGGTACCCCTTGAATAGAAGACATGCAGCCAGCATGTGATATTGCTTTAGGCATTGGATCCTGCATTGAGCACTCCCCTTGGGACTTGGTGCAATCTGTGGAGTTAGCCACAGAGTGCTGTACAAGGGGGATGGACAAATGGGCAATCCAGCACATTTTCTGCCAACTCGTCAGGAGAGGCTCTGCATACGCCCCCTAGGGACCCTCTCTTATATAGCATAGGTATCTCTCCCCTGCCTGAGTCCTTTCCTTCCTTGGATACCTCCTGTATTCCCTTGCATGCTCCCCACTGTGGCTTAAAACAAGGAAAAGTTTCCCACTTCTATGGCAGAATTGATGGAAAGGATCGCTGGGCAGTGGGAGAAGTAGGGCTGCAGGGGCTGAAAAAAGTTCCCCCCTGGGAGGATATATAGTGGTGATTTATATATTTATTGTTCTTCATGGCTTTCAAAAAAGAAATATTTGAAGGAGTTACCCTGATAGAGGTGCCAGAATCACAATTTCTTTTTGGATATGTACAAGTCCTCATCTTCTAGGTCTCAATAATGTTCCTTAAGTGCCTCCCAGGTCTCCGCCTCAAAGTCCAAGTGCCAGGCCTAGTTTAAACAGTTGGAGTTTCATTCTTCTGCACCTTGCTTCATACCTTCCAATCTTCCCTCTTCCCCATAAAGACTTAGGGATCTGAAATCTGCACTGCAGCAATTGCTTGCTTGCATTGGCCCAGTTCCCACAGAGGAGAGGTTTCAAGGTTTCTACTTCAACCTGTTCTTGCTTCCATAGGCCAAGGGTGGCATTCATTCCATCCTGGACATAAAGTTATTTAACAGATTTCTTCAGGTCCAAGAGTTCTGCAAGTAATCAGCCAGATTGATCATTGCCTTCCTTTAAGGGGTGGATTTCCTGGCCTCTGTGGACATTGAGGATGCCTACTTACACATTCCATCTTTCCCCTGCACCGTGCTTTTGCATTTTGTGGTGGGCATACAACACTTCCGGTTTGTCGCTCTTCCCATGGCTCCATGGGTCTTCATGAAGGTGCTGGCCCCTATCCTGGATCTTCTCTCAAAATGTCCACATTGTGGGCTATTTGGATCGCTTCCTATTGAAGGACTGATCCACCCAGGCCATTGCCGCTACTGTACAGCAAACGGTATAGATGTTGCAGAGATTCAGATGGATCCTCAAGTCTGTGTTACATCCAACTCGCCACCTGAAGTTCCTAGGCTTAGTCCTGGACATGAACCAGGCTCAGACTTCCCATCAACATTCTGGAACTCAGAGCCTTTCGCTTGTTCCTCCAGCATTGGACCCCTCAGCTTCGGGGAGTTCCCAACGTCGATCCGATCAGACAATGCCACGGCCGTGGACTACATCACCCATCGTGGAAGCACCAAAAGTTGCACAGCTCTGAGGTTGGCTTGGGCAGAACAGAACCTCTGGCCCTAAATCAATGCAGATTCCTGGTGTGGAAAACGGGCAGCTTACATTGGCCCGAGGTGTTTCAGGATAGCTGTCGCAGGTCGATGGACCTCCTGGTGTCCAGATTCAACAACAAACTAAAACAGGTTTATCAGCAGGTCCAAAAAAGCATGTGCCTTTGCGGTGACTCAGTGGATCAGTTTTACCTGATCTATGCTTTTCCTGCGTTAAAGATTCTTCCACAACTGCTCTGTAGATTTAAGACAAGAGGGCATTTTTGTTATCCTTGTGGCTCTGAATTGGCCCATAACAGAGTGTGGCACTTTGACATTCTCAGACTCCTGGTGGACTTTTCGTGGTCATTTTCTGACCCTCCGGCCATTCTGTTGAGAAGTTGACTTGGTCTAATATAGCACCTGTAAGCTATACTTTGCTTGGTCTAAATGGTAGAGTTTCCATCGAAGATGTTACTCTGAGGGATGTATCCTGGTTTTGCTCTAGTCGGGTCTGGATCAGCCTTTAGCACCCTCAAGGGGCAGATATCGGCCTTAGCTATAATCTTTCGGGCACTACTGGCCTCTCACTCCTTGGTGAAGGCTTTTGTGCATGGAGTCTCGTATAGCTCCACCGAGATACTCTCTGATGACACGGTGATCTTAACCAGGCTCTGTCAGCCCTCCAAAGGCCTCCTTTTAAACCTATCAGGGATTTTCCCTTGGCTGATAATTACACACAAGATTGTTTTTGTTTTTTTGTCACCATTTCCTCTGCGAGGCGGGTATCAGTGCCAGTGGCTGCTACTTCCACCATTGGGAGGTGTATTACACAAGTCATTGTTCAAGCATGTTCTCTGAGGGATAGAGTTCTACCCTTTCCCATTAGGGCACACGCCACCAGATCTGTGGGTGCCTCATAGACTTTTCAAAATAAGGCATCTGTTTCACAGGTTGAAAGGCTATTGCCTGGTCTTCTGTTCACACCATTTTTAAAGTTTTACCAGGATGATGTTTAGGCCACTGCCGATGCCAGCTTTGGCCATGAGGTGTTTCTGGCTGAAGTTGAGTTTAGAGTCCTTGACCCTTTTTAATGCGGGCTTGTTGCCGTGTTGCCGGGCCCTCAGTTGCAATGCTTTTGGATGTCCCACTCATCTATGAATAAGACTGTCTTCTACTGTACTCTAAGAGAAGGAGTTTATAGGTCCAGTACAGGACAGAGGATCTTTAGTCTCAAAGTAGTCCAACTGAGGGAATGTTTCAAGGCAGGAAAGAACTGCGTGAGGTGGACAGAACAGAACCTCTGGCCCTAACTGTCATCAGAAGAGACTTGAACATCCACCTGGTAAAATCTAAGGTGGAAGTAGACCGACCGATTTAATGGTATTCCAGAATGGTTACTTTCAAGGCATGCCAGCTGTCAAGGTTGCCAGTGTGCTTATTTCACCTCTCAACTGAACAGTCAAGCTTTTAAATGGCTGGTGTTATGTGCAGCATCATGGCAACAGCAATCCAAACAGAGGCTAAAATGGAGACGTCCTTGACTGTGAAGGATAGGAGGGTGCAATTCCAATTTAACAAATGTGCGAATGAAGAACAGATGGCAGCCTTGCAAATCTGGGAAACGGATGCCAGATTCTGAAAAGCCCACAAAGTACTAACAGACCCAGTAGAGTGAGCTTTATCATGGAAGGGAGGAACCCTATCCATCAAACTATAGGCTCAAATGATGGGCTGTCGAATACATCCAGTGATCTAGAAGCAGAGGGCTCTTTGCAGGCACCGCCCAAAAAGGACAAAGGGAATATGATTGCCGGAAAGAGGCAGTAGCAGAGAGGTAAACTGGCGTGTACTACATCCAAGCAGTGAAAATAGTTTTTCTCTGAATGTTTCGAAGCAGGACATAAGCGAAGAACAATGTCCTGGTTAAAGTGGAAGAAGGCATTAGGCCTCAAGGCATCCTTATCCCTGCCCAACACTAGTAAATGTTCCTTACGGGATAAGGCAGATAAGTCAGAGACCCTCCTTGCGGAGGTAATGGTGACGAGGAAGGCTATCTTGTGAAATCAGAGGAGGGACTATCCTGAATAGGCTTAAAAGGCCACTTCTGGAGGGCCAACATAACCAAGTTGAGATCCCTAGTTATTAGGGAGCAAACAGGAGGAGCAATGCAAGCGATACTCTGAACAAACCTTAACCACCTTCCGTCCATGGCCGTTTGTGAACGGCCGGACGGGAGTCTGCTAGGAGCGGGAGGGCGTCTTAAGACGTCCTGCCCCTCCCCCCTCTCGTGTGCGGCACTCAGCGCGCACACGAGAGGGAAAACTGTGAGCATGTAAACAGCCAGCGATGGCTGTGTACATACAAGCGATCAGGTTGTAAAAAATAAAACCCCCAGTGGTGATTAAATACCACCAAAAGAAAGCTCTACTATCAGTCCCCAAAAAATGGTATGAAATTCGTATCAGTACAGCGCTGCATGACGGAATAAACGTCAGCCAAAGTACCACAGCGCTGAACACTGAAAAATGGCCTGGCCAGGAAGGGGGTGAAACACCGCGGTCTTCAAGTGGTTAAAATGTAGTTACACTTTTGCAAGCACACCTAAGAAAACCCAAACCCATCTAGATGTTGTGTTCCTATTCACACAGCATCCCTAAAAATATTTTTAAAACAATCTTTCTTGCCTTTTAGATGTTTCTGCGTAGCTGGCCTTAGTAACTTCTCTGTACAATTTCAAAGTGACAGGAGGCTCTTGCTGTCCCCAAAGACTAGGGACATTCAGCTTCCTCTCATTAGCATACAATGCATCTAGATCTTTGAACCTTTTGTTAGGACAGTTTAAATCTAATTTACAACTGATAATGAGATCTGCCAGCACAATCCAGAGAGGGTTAATTAGGTTAACGATTAACTCTCCATCCCCCTTGCATTCCAGAGGAAAATTTAGTTTAGAGAAAAACCTTTTTTTTTTTCAGGAAAAAGCATGTAATATGTAAGCAGCAAACTTTAAGTATTTTTTTAAATAATGCTATGTGAATGAGAATATGTACAAATATAAAATAAGATTTATACTAATTTGGCTGCAAAAGTGGAAATACACTGAGTAAGGTGCCAGTAGTCTATGGAACAAAATAGCCAGGGTCAAGATCTGCCCCTTGATGGTGCTCAATGCCTGACACTGATCCAAGCCAGACAGGAGCAAACATAGTAGTATTCTTCCCCTGGAGAACTTTCTAGGATGGAATTTCCTGCACCAGGCAAAGAAGGCCTTTCAGGTACAATGGTACACTTTCCGAGAAGTTGACTTCCTAGTCTTCAGGAGTGTAGGGATGACTGAATCTCAGGACTTGGGCCAGTCATTAAAGCCAGCGACGGAGAAGCAGGATGAAGAACTGGTATGTAGGCAGACTATCTGCATGGTCTGTAAGGGCCCACAAAGAGCCAACCGAGAGTCTGAGAATGTCTGTGTACCACGTCCTCCTGGGCCAGTTGATGCTGTGAGAATCATGGGAGTGCCCTCTGTTTTGATCTTGCAGATAAGGGAGAAGCCATTGAGGGGAAAAGGCATAGATCAGGTTGAACAGATCTCATGCAGTCACCAGAGCATCCACTGCAAAGGCATGAGGGGTCCCTGCACCCGGTGACAAACCACATCCAGAATTCCTCACCTGACAGAGAACACCTCCAGGTGTCGGTGTGAATGACTGAGGAAGTCTGCTTTAGTTTTCCACACTGCGGTTAGGGCTGGAATGTGAAGTTCGGTCCAGGCCAGGATGAGATCCACTTCTTTTTTTTAGCTGTGCAACGGCCGTGCCATTGTCTGACCGAATCCTGGTCGGGTAACCTTGCAGACAAGATGTCTAGCAAGCAAGAAACACCAAAATTGCCCTATGTTCCAGAGTACTAATGGGAAGCCTGGCCTCCTCCAAAGCCCAGGTACCCTGTAATGACTGGCATCCATCCTGAGAACCTTCCAATGTACAGGGAGAAAGGATTTCCTCAAATCCAGCATTGTATGAGATATCCATCATGCCAGGGAGTGCAGGTCAGACACATGGAACAATCCTCCTGGAATGGTCATTGGAGGACTAAAGTGATCACATTCAGTGGGACTGCTCCCCTTAGGTTTGTGAACTGACATATTGCAACACAAGAGAAACAGCTTAACTAAGTATACCGTAAGACCTGGGTAGTTGAAAACCAACTGCTGAGGGCAAGAGAGGTTCAAATGGCTGGCTGTAACTGTGTCACTGTATACAGCAGCAAATAGGAAATGCTACCCCATACTGAAGGCGGGAACAGCACGCAAAACTTCACCTAGTGACAGCACTCAATTCCTCAGGTCTGTGGAGCCTAGGAAGAATATGGGTATAATAACGCCACCCAACAGTTGCTATAATATTAGTAGCTGCCAATGCTCAGTCCACGCAGCCTACTCATAAATGCTTCTTCAGAGACTGGGGTCACAACTTTGGACATGGAAAGTGCTTTGTGGCTAATACAGTACGCTGAGGTCTGGAAAGTGTCAAAAGCAGAGCCTAGTCAAGGCCACAATTGTCCAGGGGAGACTGGGCACAGCCTCCAAAACTGTTGCTTAGAATAGATCGATCCGGATAGCCGAATAAGAGACCAGCTCAGTAGTGTGTAGATGGAGTCTTAATAGAAGAAAAAAAATCTTGGGAGAAAAAAAAAGCCAGTAAATCAGTTGTTTTGCTAGTGTCCTAGGAGGAAAAGTAACTGAGTGGGAGGGTGATACCAGAATAGTCACTGTTTTTGGTTAGCCAGTGTCCATATACTCCTGTATGCTGCGGTATAACCTGAATGTCAATGAATCCTAGGTCCCTCAATGAGCGAAAAAGAGAATAGACAGTTGGTGTGTACAATGGGCAAGAATCCCAAGATTTTTGGGTGCATTGGCTAACAGGCACGAGTCCAGTTCTGCAATATTCTACAGTAACTGCCCATGGAAAAGTTTTAATAGCATATGTGCGTACCACACTGCTGATAGCTGACATGTAGTCTTTTTTTACTAAAATATCTATTGGTAGTTTCATTCTTTTAGTGGTGCGTTTGCTTGTTGCTTCTAAATAATGGCACTTATTCCATGAAATAACAAGGAACGTATAATCAGAGTATTCTTTGTGTCATTGTGTGATCATTGGGTATTAACTAAAAATACCAATGTGTGGTTCCTACACATTTGCTCTTCAGGTACCACTGAGAAAAAATTTGTATATTGTCAATCATCTTACTTGCTAAAGATTATTTATGTTTTGTGTGCTTCAGTTTTGTTCTGTGTGTTTTTGAACGGCTTCTCTTTACTATTGTAGAGCCATCATCTATTACTTCTTCATTGCTCATTTAGCCAGTGTCTAGACATATTTCTTGATACATTCATTTGCTTTGTCTTGCAATGGCATGTTTGTGCTTGGCGTATTTCAGTCAGTACATGACAGCTGTAACAGCCCAATCTTCTTTTTTTTTTTTAAATAACAGGATGACATGCACAGAGTCATTGACCAGCAATTGATGGACAAACACCAGAAGGAATGGAGCCAGTCTGTATATTCCTTCTCCAGTGGCCACCACACACCGCACTGTGGCAAGGTTAGCACTCTGGATCGCACAGAGCGGCCAGGAGAAGAGCCCATTGGTTCTGAAGGGAGACGCCTCTTTTCATTTCTAAAGAAAACAAAATGTTAACCAACTGTTTCACAGTTGACATTTTTGAATCATGATGGACTTATGTTTAGGGAACATTATTCAGAGCGGATATAAAACGTATCACCATTGATGGCCCACAAAGCCTTCTCTAGGTGAGCAAATTCTTAGTAAAATCTTAAAGCCGGGCAAAAGGAGGCACCTTGGCATGTAACGACCACTAAAAGTATTTGTTAGCCCATGGGCTGAGCTGCATTCACACTTTACTTTCCTTTTGGATGTGTTTTCTATTTTGTAGGACACTTTGTTCACTGGATTTTATCCATAGAGAACACCTTGCACTTTTAGAGCCATCTGTTTGTATTCACTCCACACTTTCCTTGATAAATGAATTTAGCAGGTACAACTGTTGTATACAGGTCCTGAGCTGCTGTCATTCCAAGGAATAGACTCCCTACCTCTGGTCTTCCAGACAGAGCACAGCACAGAGGAATCTTGCAGCTCAACTATTGAGAAATGCTCTATGTACATAGAAGAAGCAGAGTTTTTTTATATTGCATACAGTTCTTTTATAACGTAAACAGATATAAAAATGATGTCATATTTTAGTACAAAATTATGCTTTTTATTGTAAATTCTGAAATAAAATATTTCTATGATTTTCCATGTTTCTTGTGCTTACCTTTAATTCCATTTTTTTGTAAGGGACTAAAAGGCCAGCTGCACCCAACTTTTTTTCTTTTTCACAAGCTGGCTTCTTGTATATCTTGAGGACTCCAGTGGTAAATTAAAAAGGAATTCTGCCCAGCAGCAAGTATGCTGAACAAATAACGTGAAGCCAAACTATGACAGAGTGAAATATTCCTTATGTCCATGTAGAAAGGGGTAGAGACTCCAACTTCAGACAATTACTTGGCACTGATGAGGTTTGGATGCAGCTAGCCTTAAAAATTACAAGTTGAAATACACAATCATTCACAAATAGTTTACCACTATCGGAGCTAATCCAAGAGAAATGTGGGTACATGTGCACACAGCTCTTTTAATAGGTTATTAAAAGTACAGTCAATGCTAGAATTCATCATCATTTGCCTAAAAATAATGCTCACAGACAAATACTCTACAGAGCTAAATTAAATGGAACCTGGACAGACAAACTAGCTACCAATGCAGAATTGGAGGTGCAGCCTCCAGGAAATGTCATCCTGATCCTTGTTTCACTACCAAGCAAGCCACTAACCTGAAAAGAGTATGCAGGACAGAAGGGTATACTTTGGATTTGTGACTCTAACTAGTGAAGCCAGGATCAATATGACAGCCCTGGAGCTTGCACTCTTACAAGTCAGCAGTTGTAAGTCCAACTGAAACAGTAGTTGGCTTCAATAAGATAACTTGCTAATCAGGATCAATATTAAAAGGAGGACTATGGGGTCAGTGTTTTTCCCCATAGTTCTCCTTAGGGTAACGGGAGGACACAAACTAGCGTCCTCCAGTCACCCTAAGCTCAGTATACCGCGAGCTACAGCTCGCGGTATACTGAGACGCCGCAGCGGATCCCGACATGGACGTCGAGATCTGCCCAGCTGCATGAGTGACAGCTGGCCCTGCCTATCTAGAGGCAGAGCAAGCTGTATCCGCCCCCTCCTCCGTCCGTTCCGCCAGTCAGCGCTGGCAGATCGGAGAGGGGAATCCAGCCCCTCCCCTGTCACGGCAGAGAGCTATGACAGGATCGAGAGGTTAGCGAACCTGGTATGTGTTCGCTCACCTCCCGATCTACTGAGCCGACCTGTGACAGTCTCATTGTCACAGGTCGGCTAGAACTATGAGGCGAGTGGAAATCACTCATCTCATAGTTCTCATTTAAAGATTTGGGGTATATGACAACAGTTGACATCCAGTCGTGAAATCTGACTCCTTTCAAACACAAGATACTTGGTCACAGAGACAGGTCCTATAGTTCGATCCTCACAGGTCTCCTGGAACTGTCAATTAACTCACCTTTGCTACAGGCATAACCAGTGATTGACAGAAGAATGTACAAATCATGAGCTACTCCTTTAATGGTAGGAGCCGATACACTAGTAAAGTGACTGTTAACGAAAATGTCTGTAGGCAGCAAGTCCCAACTTTGCTGTGTTTAAGAGCTACTGCATCTAAAAATGCTCAACATCACACTTCTGATATCAATATCTGGTCCCCTTTGTCACTACCATGTCCTGTGGAGACATAGGGCCTGGCAAGTGGAACCCCAGTGTGCAGTTGGAGACCAGGCATCCGAAGCAGCTGAAAGTGAAGGATGATGCGGCTTCTTTGTGGCCATAGCCATGAAGTTAGGACCCGACGCCTGCCAGAGAGGTACGTATTAACAGTCACTTTAGGAAAAAGAAGCTTGTGCTACCATTAGCAATAGAAGCAGGTCAAAATGTCTGGTGCTCAACCGCTACAGGTAGCACATATTCGAAGCCCCATTAGGCCTGCTATGTCCCTTAGTAAATGATCACAGAAAGATTGGCATTTCAGATATAAAGCTCCTGGAATGTATCCACTTAGTAGAATCAATATAAAATGTATATTTGTGACGATTATGGAAAGTATCACTTCTGTTCTTGGTTTATTGGGGTTTTTAATGCCCATCTGAACATAACTAACGCAAAACTGACCTTTCTACTTCACACACTGACATCAAAAGACAACTGTCTGCTTTCTTTTAAATTCAGGACCCATAGTTCACATTTTTTTTTATTAATTTTGTTCCTATTTATGAACAAGATGGTACAAAAATTTGGCAGAGTTTTCTTTTTACCCACAGAATTTGTTAAATTCACATCATGGTTTTTTGTTGTGTTTTTTAAGATAGAGATTGTAACAAACAACTGCTAACAGTTCAGGATCCATCCAGCCTTTCATTAAAAACAAAATGACTTTGTAGTCGTAAGTCCTGCTCTGGTCAATGTAATAGATGCTTGGTTTTCTTTAGCATGGTTTTAAATATTGACGGAAAAAACTAAACAGCGGGGAAGCAAATATAACAGCGAGGCCTAGTGATTCTTACCCTAGTAGGCAGGACAGACACCAGACGCACGGTTAAAGATGCCAACTGTCCTAAGTCTTTAAAAATGTGATCAGTTTATATTCGCTTGTTACGACAGTGTGGCGATCGTAAGACGAAAGCCAAAGCAATAGGAAGGAGGCGAGGCTGGTTAACGCAATTTACAGTATGTACAGACTCTTGTTAATCAGTCCAAGGGGTAGGCACTGCAACTGTCCTTTCCTAGCAGACGCTCCAGAAGAGCAGGGGTGACAAGGGATGACAAGGATCCACAACACCTTGTTGGCACAGCAATAAAAAAGGTGTCAGCGCCTCTCAATAGAAAACCTTGAGAAATTCTTAAATTAACAGCACAAAACTGAGAAAATGCCCCAACCCCTGAAAGCTGGGCACTGCCCGTGGCACAGTTGCTCTTCATTCCAGGAACGAATGTTCGGATTAAGAGCAGCCCCTGTGTGCTGTGCCTGCACCTAGCAGCATCGCTTTTTCCTTTTACTGTTTTTGGTTAATTTCACCACGTCATTCTGTTGCTGCTGTTGCTGCTTTGCCAAGTTTTCTTTCTTTGCTCGGAGAACTAGCTCGGTAATGCAATTAAACATCTGTAAAGACAAACAAAAGGATGTTGTAACCTTAACAAGTAAAAATATTTCAGCAAAAACTTTAATGATTGGCTGCCCTAGACTCTAGTGCAATACACGGCAGTACCAAAATATAAGGGCTTCCATTGCTAATTTGCTTTTTGAAGGTACATGGTCTGGAGCCTTCATTGTCTGGCAAGTAACGGACCTGGAACAAGTAAGAGCTTAGCAGGTGTCATGGCACTCTCTATTGCTTGTTCTGGGTTAGTGACTCGCCAGATACTGAAGTATAATGCACCTTGAGCTTTGCCCTTTTAAGACCTAAATCAGCAACGGCAGATCCTATAATCTGCAAGTCCAAATCCAACCAAAAACTAAGCATCTGTGGTTAATAATAGGGATGCACGGACACCGGTTTTCAGGATCAAGTAGCGATTTTTTTTTTAGGATTTTTTTCCAGCCAATACCGGAAGTCCCATTAAGGAAGCCGGGTGGTGTGTAATGACTTGCCGCCCAGCTTCCAGATTAATACTGCCAGTACTTGCCCAAATACTCAGTATTGGCACCGATACTAGTATCAGCACATGCCTAGTTAATAAGCATGCACATTCCACCCCCCTCTCCAAGTATAAGAGCCTTGTGAAAAAGCCCTCTGTGTTTATAAATAATCAGATCTATAAGATGTATTATCAATTTCTCCAGCGATCTTCAGCATGTGGTATATTTACTACTCATTGATTTGTGCCAAATCGTATCCCTACTGACAAAACAAAACAGATAGTTGGGTAAAGTTCTAACAACTTCCCTACAGAGATGCTTATCACAGGAGAAATAAGCCCGGGTCAAGAGAGAACCTGGCTGGAGGCAACAGAAACTATGGCTGTGAAATCTTTCAGCATTCACATGCACAGCAGCTTTCTGAAAGAATAATGCTCTGCTCACAATAGGGCGGAAAGAAGCTGCTGCTGTTTATTATATACAAATGGAATCATACTGGAAGTACAACGGCTTGCCCAACCTCAACCTCTAATGGCAAAAATCAAGAGATGAAGTGACTGATTATCTTGCACCTTGTAGGAAAAGATGCACCTGTAAGTCTAAACAAACTATGTACAGGTGAAACTCGAAAAATTAGAATATCGTGCAAAAGTTCATTTGTTTCACTAATGCAACTTAGCCGTCTACCAGGAGATTTTGGAGCACTTCATGCTTCCTTCAGCAGACGAGCTCTATGGGGATGCTGACTTCATTTTCCAGCAGGACTTGGCACCTGCCCACACTGCCAAAAATTTTCTGAGATTGTGGATGTGGGGTTCTTGGGGTTTTCATGAGCTGTAAGCCATAATCATCACAATTATGACAAATCACGGCTTGAACTATCTTGCTTTGCATGTAATGAGTCTATCTCATATATTAGTTTCACCTTTTAAGTTGCATTAGTGAAATAAATGAACTTTGCACAATATTCTAATTATTCGAGTTTCACCTGTATTA
>NW_017308179.1:223332-228180 GCF_000935625.1 Nanorana parkeri | reverse complement strand
CTTCAGTTTCCAGCAGGACTGTGCACCTGCCCACACTGCCAAAAATTTTCTGAGATTGTGGATGTGGGGTTCTTGGGGTTTTCATGAGCTGTAAGCCATAATCATCACAATTATGACAAATCACGGCTTGAACTATCTTGCTTTGCATGTAATGAGTCTATCTCATATATTAGTTTCACCTTTTAAGTTGCATTAGTGAAATAAATGAACTTTGCACAATATTCTAATTTTTCGAGTTTCACCTGTATTATTGTGCTTTGCAGGGGGGGTTGCAGTCTCCACCATAAATTCTATCTACATATGCCACTACTATATCCCTTTTGCATCAAATTATAATTTCAAGGTGTCCAAAGGCAGCCTGCGCCTAAACAAATCTATTATTATAAAGGATTTATATAGCGCCAACAGTTTGCGCAGCGCTTTACAATATAGGGAAGACATTACAATCACAATACAATTCAAGACAAGATGGTAAGGAGGGCCCTGCCCGTGAGGGCTTACAATCTAAAAGGGGAGGGGGAAGTGATACATGAGGAGGGAGCTGTGAGGGGATGAATTGTTTGAGAATGTGATGCTTCAGTGGTTAGGTTGAGGTGGGATAGGCTTCCCTGAAAAGATGAGTCTTTAGGGAATGCCTAAAGGCAGTCAAGGTGGGCGACAGAGACGGACAGGTTGGGGTAAAGAATTCCAGAGGATGGGAGAGACCATAGAGAAATCCTGGAGGCGAGCATGGGAGGAGTTGACAAGGGAGCTGGAGAGCAGGAGGTCTTGGGATGAGCGGAGCCGACGGTTACGGTGATACTTTGAGACCAGGTTTGAGATATAGCTGGGGGCGGAGTTGTGGATGGCTTTGTAAGCGATTGTTATTATGAATTTTATGCTTTGGGCGAGTGGAAGTCAGTGCAGGGATTGGCAGAGGGGGGATGCAGACACTGAGCGGTTGGTTAGGTGGATGAGTCTAGCAGCTGCATTCATGATAGACTGAAGGGGGGATAGCCTGTGTAGTGGAAGGCCAGTGAGGAGGGAGTTGCAATAGTCAAGACGAGCGATAACAAGGTGAGTGGATGAGTAATTTTGCGGTTTCATTGGTGAGGAAGGGGCGTATTTTGGAGATGTTACGAAGGTGAAGGCGGCAGGATTTGGATAGTGATTGGATGTGGGGAAGAAAGGTGAGGTCCGAGTCAAGGATGATACCTAGGACCTTGGCATGGGGGTAGGGATGGATGGTTGTGTTATCAGTCTCAAGGGGAAAGTTGGGGGAAGGTGCACGGGCAGGAGGAAATATCAAGAGCTCAGTTTTTGAAAGATTGAGTTTTAAGAAGTGACATCCAGATTGATATGTCAGTTAGTAGATTAGTGACACGAGAGGACACAGAGGGGAGGGACACAGAGAATCTAACCACAAAACAGGATACAAATGACCCCCTAAACAGTGATGTGGCTGTCTATAGGACTTCTGAAAAGAGGATCTGTAACATGCAACGACGTATAAGAAAACTCTAAATTTTAATGAAACACATATAAAAACACTTAGATTCATGAGTCTACATTTTATTGACACACATGTAAAAAAAAACAAAGTTTTTTTATACAGTTTCATGTCACAGATCCTCTTTTCAGAAGTCCTACAGACAGCCACATCACCGTTTAGGGGTACCATTTGTTCTAAGGGCTTGTTCACACCAAGTGTGGTGCGTTCCAGAGCGGTGTTGCGATCAGACACTGATGCACCATGACCTCAGAGCTCAGCTTGCATCTCTTTGGATGTTTCCCTTGGCTCTTTGTCTACTATTCACACTATCTTTTTCAAGCGGAGGTCGATTTTTGTCATATGGCCAAAGTGGCTACCGCTCCATCGGTCTAAAACATCCCAATATTTTCAACTTTAACATCAGGCTGATTGGAGTTGGTCTTTAGCTTTCACATGCTGGTCTCTAAGTTTCTTCCTGATCTCCTCAGAGAACTGTCTGCTTAGCTTTCATTGCTCCATGTTCAGTGTGGTGCACACAATACCACCAAGCAGTAAATTGAATACTTTTCTCCATTCACCTAAGTTGACTTTCTGATTACAAGACTGAAGACGTGTGATCAAGATTATATAAAAAGAGTTAAAAATATTACTATGATCTATTTAAAATCTTTTCTAAGGGTACCAACAAATCTGTCCAGGCCATTTTAGAATCTCTGCACAATAAGCAATAATGTATCTTTCACACTTCCTTTGCTTTAAAAAGAGAACTATGAGGTGAGTGAAAATCACTCACCTCATAGTTCGAGCCGACGTGTGACAATGAAACTGTCACAGGTCGGCTCAGTAGATCGGGAAGTGAGCGAACACATACCGTCGCTCGCTCACTTCTCGATCCTGTCCCTGCAGAGAGCCGTGACTTACTCCCTGCAGGGATTCCCCCCCTCTGATCCTCAAGCGCTGACTGGTGGAACAGACGGGGCGGGTACAGCTGGCACTGCTGTCAATCACGCAGCTGGGTGGATCTCGACAGTAATGTCGGGATCCGTCCTGGCTGCGGCGCTCTCAGTATACCGCGAGCTGCAGCTCGCGGTATACTGAGCTTTGGATCAAGGAAGGATGCTAGTTTGTGTCCTCCCGTGACCCTTAGGAGAACAATGGGGAAAAACACTTACCCCATAGTTCTCCTTTAATCTATGATAAATAAAAAAGGTACCAACAAATTTGTCCACGCTTTTATATAAAATATTTGGTACTTCTATAAAACCAGAAGATGCTCACTCTTCTGTTATACTCTGCACTAAAGGCGTAGAGAATAAACCTTGTAAAGCAGGTCCTGGTGAAAAAAAAAGAAAGACCAGTCAGTCTAATAGGAAGGCACTAAGCATTTAGACACAAGAACTCCATATCTGGAGAGAATGCCAGGATAGACAACTACCTTGCTAAAAGTGGCTTACCAGAGAAGAACCCTAATTTGGTCAAAAACAACAACCTAAGAATGGTGTGAAGTGACAAAGTCATGAGAATGGAAGGTGAAACTCTTTTCAGCAGCCAGCTGAGAAGGCTGAATGATCCTACCAGGAGCTACCTAGTCCTCAGAGGCAGAAACCTAGACCTGCTCTGGAACTAAATCTGAGAGGAAAGGGCCTCTGCTCCCAGTAGGCAGCAGGGGTTACCGCTCCCTCCAAGTTCCCCAAGGGCTGACTGAATCTACAGCGCTGGGAAAGGGTAGACATTGTTGGTTCTGGCTCTTAGCCACGTGCAGGGGGGCAGAGTCAGCTGTCAATTAGGTTGCAGAGGTGGATCCCAACAAAATAGTTAGGATCATTCTCTACCACAGCACTGCTCTGCCCTGTCAGCCAATAGCGAGCATTAGCTTATCAGCTGACTTTGGGTCACAGGAGGAAATGTACTCCTGTGACCCAAAGGACAACTAAAGCATGAAAGAAAAAAAAAAGGATAGTCTTTCCTTCTTTAATCTTTTGAGGTAACAGCTGAAGCAGGGCAAGGGGCAGAACCTGCCATAGAAAACTAGAATTTAAGGAAGATTTTCGCATAGAGGAATACCTTAAATAGCAGGTGTAATGGAAAGGTCTTTGCAGCTGTAGGAGCTCTGAACCTGAGGCTGGGAAAATAAGGCTCCAAATGCCAGGTAGGACGTACTGCATCAAAAATAGAGACAGAACAGTCCTTTGTAGGTCATGACAAGAAAAAGTCTATTGCAGCCGGGCCTGTTCGAAGGCCTCAGGAAGATCAGAGATCGTCTCTGCAGGGGATGGAGCAGCACCATGCTTAGAGCCTTTGGTAGCCACAAGAAATTGGGTGAATTTTGCCACAAGATTTTTTTCTTCAGAGACACGACAAGCACTGAGGTAAGGACAATGGGCCTGGAAAGTGTGCCGCAGCTAACTTATACGAGTACAGGTGGAGCCAAGTGCACAAAGGTCACTTCCAGGCTAGCCACACGTCGTCAGATCAGCTGGGTCAGGGTATGGCACTTCAAATTTCAGCTGAGGAAAGGCCAATCCGGACAACTGCCATGTGGAGACCAGCTCAAGCAGCAATGTAGCAAGGAATCTAGATTAAAGTCAAACGAAGGAGGAAAATGAAAAGGAAAAGGAAAAGGAAGGGGGGAAACAAACACAAGGCTAGCAAAAATGGAGTAGACTTTTCTCAACAGAAATGAATAAGACACAGCCATTCCCTAAGACACTAGCAAAAACTAAGGCATGCTGGGTAGTGGAGGCGTATCCTTGGCTAGTCTACAAATTTTTTTTTGTTTGCTTGCTAGTGTCCAATCCTCTTGTGGGTGGCAGTATCACCCAACAGTATATGACCAGTATGTGGCCCCTAAAAAATATATGAAAAACATTTATACACTAGCTTTGCACACCGCAACCTTTCTGTTTTCACAAAAGCCTATACTTCATAAAGCAAGATTGTTCATTAGACTCCAAGTCTGGCCCCCCATAAAGCACACAGGAAAATATATGAAACTCAAGTACAAGTGTGGTGTAAGCAGAGCCAGTACACACCTCCTCGACATTTAGATTTTCTTTGGCGCTAGTCTCAAACAGTTGTATGTCCATCTGTGCAGCAAATTTATGGGCGTCTTCAGTCTCCACGACTTTCCGCTCAGGATCATCGTTCTTATTTCCCACTGCTCGTAGAAAAACAATTTACTTTAGGAAACAATTGGAACTGACATGCACTTTGTAATAACGTCACAGAGAATACGTACCTAATATCCGACACACATCGTCACAATTCTGATTTATTTCATGTAACCATCTTTTTACATTGACAAAGGACTCTGCGCTGGTAACGTCATAAACAACAATAACACCGTGTGTCCCTCTGTAATATCTGCACGAAAAATA